>NC_056732.1:968307723-968460223 GCF_019279795.1 Protopterus annectens
TTTTTTTTCTCTAAATTTGCATTTCATCTGTCTTTGGCCAAGCACTCTTGTGTGGGGTCATTTACGGCACTGTTATAACTTGTTGATACTTGTGAACCTCTGCTATCTCTGAAAAAAACAAAAAAAAAAAAATCTTGCTTTTTTCCCACTTTTCTGAGATTTAAAAAAGTTCAGTTACAGGCTTGCTGTTCTTGAACTGTTTGTTTCTGTGAGGCCATTTTTTGCTTGTGCTAAAGGGAAGTCTCTCTGTTTATCAGTGGCAGTGAAAAACATCGAGCAGCCTGCCTGCCCCTGTGGGAGTGGTTACTGATTTGAAACTGTAGTTTTATTGACCATTTTGGGTCAATTCCAAAACTCCTTCATCTTCCTCTCTTAAAACCCTCTTTTGCGCGTTTTTGCGTGTTTTTGTGCATAGCGCAACAGCGGGCAGCACCGCCTAATTGGGTTTAAACTATTCCTGGCTCCACAAAGTCTGCTCTTCACTTTTTCCCTTAGAACTGCTCTATCTCTCAATTTAAACACCATATTCTCATTCTAAGGCCCTTCACTGGTCCAATTAAGTAATCCTACAAGTTAGCACTATTAAACCATAAGCACTACTTACTCTTATACTCTCTACGATTACCCTGTCCTCTATTGGTCCATCTTAAATTCAGTTTCCCTATATTACTCTAGCATGTCCAAAGGTCAGTCAATGGTTTCCACTCCAGTCCAGCTGGTGAATCTGGGAATTTTGAGGCAATGTTACAACTGTCTCATGTACACAGACAACCCTCTCCTCCTCCAAACAGGTTCAAATATATGTAAGAGATGCAACTATTTAGCCAAACTGGAGGTTGAGCTCTCTCATCTCAAAACTGGTGTAACCAGTCAGGAGGAGAAGGTAACCTCACACAACACAATTCCAGTATCACATAGTCCCACCACATCAGCGAACCAAACACATAAATACACAAAAACATACTCGGAGGCTCTAAATAAAAATCTACCCAAGCAACAGAGACCTCCAAAGCAGACATCCAAGCAAATGCTACCTCAAAACAAAACACGCACAACAAATAACCCACAAAGTCAGTGTGCCAAGCAGCCACAGCCCTTAAGGCTGAATAACACACCTGATACTCTTGTAATAGGTGACTCTATTGTCAGACACACTGACGTCCTGCTCACCAGGCTGAATAAAGAGAAGGTCATGGTGAGCTGCCTGTCGGGTGCTAGGATCCATCACATAACGCAAGCACTCAGGTCACTCCAAAGCAAATACAAATATGACTCAGTCATTGTACATGCTGGTGCGAATGACCTGAGATGTACCTCCCTGGACTACATGAAAAGAGACATAGAGGAGCTCTCTGATCATGTAGCCCAGGCTGGTATGACCCTGACCTTGAGCAGCATCTTACCCTCACCTAGAATGATGCCACAGTACAAAGACAAAATGATCGATTTTAACAATTGGCTAAAATTTTGGTGTCATTCAAAGGGGATCCAGTGTCTGTCAGCCTGGGATGACATGCTCGACAAGCCACGTTGCTTCGCTAGGGATGGCTTGCACCTGTCACCACTGGGCTTTCGGATATTGGCAAAGGCTCTTGCCACCCCCATAGTGCCTTTTTTAGGCAAGGCTCAAAGGTCAAACCCACCCCCATAGACAGCACAAGGAACAAGAAACTAAGGGCAATGCTGCTAAACGCCAGAAGTCTTAACCTCAAGATGGACGCACTTGAAGATTTCCTCAGTATGGAAAACATTAATATCTGTGCAGTGACAGAAACCTGGGTCAAGGCTCCAGAGAGCACCCCAGCACTACCAGGCTATACCTCATATCATGCTTTTCGGCCCCAAAACCCGGACCGAACCACAAAAGGAGGGGGAGTTTCCATATTTATCAAGGATATCCACACCTCCAGGTTAGTGGCATTGCACGAAGTATCGGAGACCATCCATGTGCAACTAACAGTGGGCAAGACTGCTTTTCAGTTTATAGCATTCTACAGACCACCCTCTCAAAGTCAGGAATCCCACTCTGCTTTCCTGAAAACATTGGAGAACATGAAGATCTCTCCGAACACCATTATATTGGGCGACTTTAACTACCCAAACATTGACTGGGAGCACTACTCAAGCCCCAGCACCTTAGCCCAAAGGTTCCTGGAAATTATAAACTCAAAATGCTATGGAACAACTTGTCACCACTCCCACAAGAGGGGACAACATACTAGACCTGATCATTACCAACATGGGGACTCTATGCTCCACACCAGAAGTATATCCCTCATTGGTAAGATCAGACCATAAATTAATTTCACTGGATGTCCACATCCCGACCCCACCCCCAGCCCAGAAAACCACAGTGAAAAACTTCTCAAAAGCAAACTTCTCACTTCTCAAAACCGAAGTGGAATCCTTCAAGGCCCCAGGGCCAGTGGAAACTATGGCCCAAACTGCAGAATCCTATATAAACGCATTCTACGGACATCTCCAGGAATGCATGGATCATGCTATTCCAAACAAAATCAAGACCCAATCATCCAAAAGCAGGCGTCCAGTCTGGTGGACCCCTGCCATAAATAAACTGTACAACAGAAGGAGGAAGCTACTACATGATAGAGCAAAATCCCTAATAGGGAAGGCATCTCTGATCAGTACTAGCAAAAAATTATGATCCCTCATAAAATCCTCCAAGGCCAGCTTCGAGAGAAAAATTGCACAGGACACCAAAGATAATCATAAGGCTTTTTTCAGTTATGTTAGAAACCTGGGATGCAACTCCCAGACTTGTTCTGAGTTGATTCTAAACGACAAAAAATACACTGAACCCACAGACATCGCCAATATCCTGGCAGACAGGTTCAGTGCAAACTTCTCCACCCCCCCCCCAAAAGAGCAAGTATCTATCCCGGCAGAGGGCTGCCTCCCAAACATCTCTGATGTTCAGGTGAAGGCTGCCCTCTCCAAAGCAAAAAACTCTGCTTCCATGGGACCAGATGGCATCCCAGGTTGCGTCCTACATGAACTCCAAGAGGAACTAATCCCTCAAATAAAACAGCTATACAATCTCAGCTTCACTACAGGATATGTGCCCACAGAATGGCGTACAGCAACAGTGGTCCCACTCCACAAAGGTGGAGCCTCTATGGACCCTGGAAACTATTGCCCCATAAGCCTGACTAGCTTAGTCTGCAAGGCTATGGAGAGGATCATCATGGAGCTCATAAACAAAGACACTGGGGACCTACAGACACTGGATCCTACCCAGTTCGGCTTTGTCAAGGGCAGATCCTGCCCTTTGAACCTGGTTGATTTCTTCGAAACAGTCACCAAAGCCATAGATGAAGGGAAGGTAGTCCACACAGCCTATCTGGACCTTGCAAAGGCATTTGACACAATACCCCACTCGGGCATCATAGATAAGCTATCCAGCTTAAATATGGGTCACAAACTGGCTCAAAGACAGAACCCACAGAGTGAGAGTTGCTGGGGCCATGTCAGACTTGAAACCAGTCACAAGTGGCATCCCACAGGGTTCTGTCCTGGGACCACTCTTGTTCGGTATATACTTTTCCGAGATACAGGCAAATGTGGGAGGACTATGGCTCACCAAGTTCGCAGACGACTGCAAACTGGGCGCCATAATCAACACTCCAGCTGACACAAACATCCTTCAAAAAGGTCTCACAGAGACAGATGACTGGTGCCAGTGCCATGGTTTAAAGCTAAATGCCAAAAATGTATAGTCATACCCTTTGGTAAAAACAATGTGCCCACAAATTACCACATAGGCGGAAACCCATTAAGTGCAGAGAAAGTTATTAGGGACCTGGGGACCCAAGTTGATAGCAATCTCTCCTTTGAAAACCACATTGCCAAAGTGGTTAGAAAGACCTTCTACATAGCCCACCTCATCATGAAGGGTTTCACATCTAGATCAAGAGAGGTAATCGTGCCCCTTTATTCATCCCTCATCAGGCCCATCATAGAATACAATGACCCTTTTGGGATGTACCTTACCCGACACCTGCAGCAATTAGAAAGACCCCAAAAGTATCTCACCAAGAGGATCAAGGGTCTCAAACAGATGCCATATGCTGCTTGGTTAAAAAAACTCCAGCTCTACTCAGTTGCATACCGCCTACTTCGAGGCGATCTATGCCTGACATACAAAGCTATGTCAAATCCAGAATTAATGGACATGCTCCACCTCAGTAAATCTAAATCCCTTAGAGCCACACGCTCGAGGGACTTGAACCTCAGCACAGAAATAAATAGAACTTGCTGGAGGGACAGGTTCATAACCCAGAGGCTCCCTTCGCTCTGGAATAGAATTCCAGTTCATGTGAGGCAGAGCACCTCACTGAATCTCTTCAAGAAGAATCTCGATAGGTGGATGGGGATCGTAGGTTTGTCCCAGGGATTACTCCCGTGTCACTATTAGACAGAGGCACAGTAAACTAAACCTTAAAAAGGGCACAGTATACTCAAATCAAGGGGTGGCGTAAGCCATACAGAATCGGGCTAGGCTTATAATTGCCCCAGGGCAGATAGCCTAGTATGAACCTATGAACCTATGAACCTATGTGTGTGTGTGTGTGTGTGTGTGTGTGTGTGTGTGTGTGTGTGTGTGTGTGTGTGTGTGTGTGTGTGTGTGTGTGTGTGTGTGTGTGTGTGTGTGTGTATGTGTCTGTGTGTGTGTGTGTGTGTGTGTGTGTGTGTGTGTGTGTGTGTGTGTGTGTGTGTGTGTGTGTGTGTGTGTGTGTCTTCTCTAAATTGCTCTGTCATGTTTTTTGGGGAGGGTTTGGTGCAATGGCTAATGTCTTTACCTCACAGATACAAAGTGCATGGTTTGATTATAACCTCTGATTAGCGGTTAGGCTTGTAATAGTTTGCAGGCTGATAACCTAGTATTTACTTATACATGTATAAAAATTCTTTATGTACACCTATATTTATTAATTTAACTGGCAGTTAGTGCAGAGGACTAAAGCTCTTACTTCTTACAGGATTGCTTCCTTTTCAAAAGGTACAGTGCTGAATCTTTTCATCTTCACTTGTCTAATGTATGACCTTGAACAAGTCAGTTAACCAGAGAGTGCTTTGGGGCAATTGAGAATTTGGGCCAAACTTCTTAGGGCTGGGGGTTTTCATAATGGTTGAGGTATTTACTTCACAAACACAAGCAACCAAATTTAATTTTCACCTTTGAAAGAGAAATTGGCTTTGCTTAAAATGGCACAAATATGCAGCTAGCCTAGTACTTGCTTATGAACATATATCCATTCATAGCTAGCTACATGGCATGACAGGGTTCATAAGTAATTTAGTGCTTATACGTAGTATTTAATTATTGCATACAGTTCTTCCCTCAGCTAGAAAAAGTGTTGAGATAGGAGACAGAAACAGCTTTGCAAGTCTTGATGTTGTGGAGCCCAGGAAAGAAGACAAAGGAAAGAGAGAAGGATAAATGTTAGTACAACGCTACAAGCAGAAGTTTAAATTAACAAATATTCCTCTGTTACACTATATAATAATCCGTTCCATATCGCAATTTACATTAATGTGAGATTATAGCATTGTGAATATTGTTAATATATTCATGTATCTAATGCATTCTAGTGGTAAGTTACAGTATTTGTTGTGGGACTGTAGCATACATTTAGTATTAGCATGGAAGCTCTATGCATCGACATACGATGCTAACACAACTTAACAATGCTGTGCAGTTTATTATATGTAGGATGCTGGTAGCTGCCAAGATCACTACAATACCTGTACAAATAACAAAAAAAAAAAACAATTAGGGATTATGAGACAATCTTTTGGAAAAATTGTCAGATATTAAAAGGATGATTTTATTTATTTATTCACTCAGTTGATTTAACTGCCTAGGTAGACTAAGCTTAAAAATTAGTAAAATGAGGTCCACTAAGCTGACTGATGACTTAGAAGACCTTTCAAAGACCTCCATATTCCCCCATTCAAAATAAATAAATAAATATGTAAGATGCAGTGGTTATATCTGATGGGTGACATTGTGCTGTATGTATCTCAGCATGTGGTCTGACCAGTTTCTACAAACAAAACAAAATAAATCCATATCTTCCATGGCTGAACATAGCTGTGGTGAGACACTTTGTACTGTGTGCACCTTGGGACATGGTCTGACTAGTTTCTATGAATGAAACAAGGTAAATAAATGACTTTCTGAGCTGAACATAGCTGCAGCTGCATAAAACTTCCACAAAATGGATTTGTAACTTGCGAGTATTTCCGAATTGCAAAACTTTATAACTGTTGCTAGGAATGCATTGTTGAGACACATAGTGACACAGTAATACATCAGCAGGTTACTACATTGCATGTCCTGCACCCTGTTTTAATAAGCAGTCACAAAGTGTCTACTTTTGGAATTAGTAATGGCTTTTTCTACTGCCACTTATCTATGTATTTAGTCATGTATTTATTCATTCATTCATGCACTTTTTGTTACCATTTACAGGTTCAGCCTCAGCAAGCTTTTATTTATACAGGCTAAAACACCCAGTAACAAAAAAAGAATAATTAATGTAACAACAACAGTGTAAAAATAAATGTTAGTTTCAATTCAAGCAGGCAATTTTAACATTAGGGTGATCAAAGAAAACAGTGATGCTTATTACAATACGTACACTGTCTTCTTCATTCCGTATTCTGACATACTGTAAATGAGGTTTAAATGTTCCTCCTGTTTCATAAAGGTGTGCGGTCATAGATAGTAGCAGTGTAGCTCAGACACTTTTCCCCTTTTTTATGTACAAGACTTTCTTGTACTTCATTTTTGTTGACTTGCTTTGATCTCTTTTATAGTCATTTTTTCTCTTTATATGAGGTATGCAAAAGTGTGTAGAGTACTCCAAAATGTGCTCTTTGCAGGTGTCAGTTGAAATAAAATGAATGAAATAAATTAATAAATAAATCTTTTTTGTCCTTGTGGTAAAAAATACCTTGTACATGCCAGAATTAAACACAAATGCATCCAGTGATCCTTCCCTTTTATTTCCTTTTAAATACTTGAAGGAAGTAATAATTTATAAAATGAAGACATCTTTGTGCCAGTTACTTTATGCAACTGTAATTATTTTTATTTACAACTATTTGATTTTTTCTGACAAAGAAAAAATCAGAACCTACATCATCCCTTGTTCTATATATCAATAGAATAACTCATAATATAAACTGCAGCACAAGTACATATCCTTTTGTAAAAACACTAATAAAGGTTGAGGAAAACTCAGTACCCATATATAAGCCACATTACCTTACAGACATCTTACATGTGATGTAAGAATACATGTCAAACTGAATTAACTAAGTAATAACATCAAAATGGTTCAACATTAAGATTTTCTAATTCAAGACTAATTGTTAACAGAATGCATTTATTGAAAAGTATTATGTACTGCAACAGAAGGGTTAACATTCATTTCATTTCCAGTAAAACAAGAAAACATTATTATTATGAGCGTTTATATAGTTTGGTGGTTCATTGACAATCCATAGGAGATATGACCACTGTGGTTGAGTCCCAGTGCAATAAATGAAGGAAATAAATTGTGAAAAAGATATGGCCTCACAAGGAACTAATCATCAGCTATTGCAATCTATTTCATACGCTACTCTGAGTAAGTATTTCTAAATATGATTCTTTAAGAAAGATAGTTTAAAATAAATGGCTCTGCCGGCTAATTTAGAAGAGAGCACATCATCATAATCCATTCCTAAAACATTCATTTTCCATTACTAATGATTATGATGCATATTTTGAGGATGATAGATGTTTAAATATTATTGATATTGGTCTTGGTTACATCTGTCTGTCAACTGTTGAAATGTTTCATATGCTATAATGTAGCAGATGAAGAAGAAAAAAAATTGCATGGAATTAGTGTTATGCTTTGAGGCAAAATGAAAGAAAGATTTGTCTTTGATTAGAAAGTTAATGAGATATTATTTCTCATCCATTTGACAAGCAGAAACATGTTCTTATAACAATTTCTGCCTCTGTGAGCACTTCATTAATTTTTGAATATGTAAATATGAATTCCATTTTAACAATTTTATAATAATCATATTGCACAATCTGAATAATTAAAGCCATTTATATGGGTGATGCAATTCTCATTATAATAAAGCAATGTTATATGAAAGTCATTATAAAATTATTGTGCAATGTCTTCTATCATAGTATTTACTACAGAGTTGTCCAGATTTTAATTTTAGATCTGTAAAACTATAATAACACATATTACCCTTATTTGTAATATCTATTCAAATGGAACTATTGTTCTTAGGTTAAACCTTTACTACTCCAGAAAACAGTCCTCCCGCCGAATACACAGTGTTCTTAAGAATGTCATAAGCATGGTTTCCTTCAAAGCTCCTAAGAGCTGTTAAGCTAGATGAAATGATTAATACACTGTATTGTAGTGTTGTCAACCTTATAGCATGTCAAACAGTCTTAGATCAGGGTGTTATTTTTAGCAAAGTTACATCTTGCGCATAAGGATAGCCACATACTATTAGACTCAGTTATGTTGTCACTTCTTTGTAACTTGCATCTACAGCTCATGGTATATTTCTCCCCTTTTCTGTCTCCTCATCAATACTATTATTCACTCATATTTGAGTTTATCTCTTGACTGCACTTAATTTATGTTATTTCATTTAAATTTTGGTTACTGGGTTAGAGCACTGATCGCAGAAGGACCAATTGTAAGCCCAGCCCAGATATCTATAATCACTACATCTTGGGACTTTATCACCTTTTGAATGAAACACTGTTCTCATAAGTCTAGGCATGTTCTAGTTTTTTAAGCAATCTCTGCTGTCTTCTCTATTCTCTGCACTTTATTTTCTAGCTCAGCTGCTATACCTATATGACTAGTTAAAGTTTACAACATGACACAGTAAATTACAAAGTTCAGCATCAGAGCACTGCGGGTTATATGACATCAGGTTATATATACTGCTTACTTCTATTCCATAAGAAACCAGTACAGAAGTTTAGGTGGAGTTGCACAGCAAAGGAAGGAAGAGGAAACAGTGGCAACTCTGACACGTTCAGTCCTGTGAAGTGATTGGCCAGTCAGTTCCCATATGAAAGAGCGATGGATGACACAGGTTGAAACTGAAGAGAATGTAGCATAGGAAGATGCTTTGGAACTTTCTGTAGAATGTCTACAGGAAATGACGAACAAAGAATGTGCCCTCAATTTAGAAGAAAATGATCTAAGACAAGAGTTACTTGATTTAATAGAGATGGACAGACATGTTAAGATCAATGAATCAAATAGACTCAGAAAGTGAGTAAAACCCAAAAAGTGAGATGTTTGATAAAATAAGTGAACACAGTAATTAGGAATGATCTTAGAAATTCATGGAATACAACATAAGTAAATAAGATAGTCTCTCTCTCTCTCTCTCTCCAGTTAGTTTCCCTGCACCCCCCCCCCCCATTCTTGTTTTGGTATTAATCTTGTTGGCTTTGGAATTGCCCGCCTCTCCTGTAAATTTGTGTTTGAACATTCCTCCTGGGTCTATCTCATTTGCTCACTCAACCGAGTATAGTGAGATCATATATTGAGTTCAGACATTCTTACCAGTCCCATCTGTTCTACTGTATCCCAGCTTTATCCCAGTCTAGTGTCACTAGCTCATTCTACCTAATACAGAGAGAACATTTGAGAAGGGCAAGCCACTTAGGTCCTTAACCTTGAATTATCTTGTTTCTCCTTTCTCCCTTTCCATTTTACAAAAAAAATAAATAAATTCTAAGCTTGTTTCCTGCCTTTCCTGTAACTAGTCTAGTCCAGATACAGATTTGCTGTATCCAGGACTGTTTGTAAGCTTCTGAGCCCCCCAAGCCTTTCTGTATTGGAGGGAAGCCTTCTAGCTTATCAGTGGGAGTGGTAAGCACTAGGTAGCCTATCTACCACAAGAGTGGTTTCTGACCCAGAAATTGTAGTTCATTGGCCGTTTGGGGAGTTTTTTTCCATCTATTTCAACTTTCTGATTTAAAATCCCACATTTGCACTTGTTTCCCACTTTTTCTATAACTAGTCTAGTCCAGATACAGATTTGCTGTATCCAGGACTGTTTTTAAGCTTCTGAGCCCTCAAGCCTTTCTGTGTCAGAGGGAGGCTTCTAGCTTGTCAGTGGGAGTGGTAAGCACTAGGTAGCCTATCTACCACAAGAGGAGTGGTTTCTGGCCCAGAAATTGTAGTTTATTGGCCGTTTGGGCAGTCTTTCCATCTCTTTCAACTTTCTGGTTTAAAAGCCCGTGTTTGCACTTGTTTACCACCTTTCCTGTAACTAGTCTAGTCCATATACAGATCTGTTGTATCCAGGATTGTTTATAAGCTTCTGAGCAGTGCCAAAGTCTGCTCTTCAACTTTTCCCTTAGATCTGCTAGTTCTCTCCTCTAATGCACTTTTACTAGCTTATTAGTCTAGCACTTTACCAGACTTCTTGTAGCAATTATACCAGCTAATGCTACTAGCACTAAACATTCTACAAGGAAACAACTCCAGCACTTATTATTAATGCCCACCCCTCCAGACATGTCTAAAAGTCAGTTCCCTGTGCTTTCTCCTATTAACCTGGTGAACTTGGGCATCCTGAGGCAATGTAGCAACTGCCTCATGTACACAGACAGCCCTCTCCTTTTACATCCCAACACTCAGATGTGTGAGAGATGCACTTATATATCCAAACTGGAAGCCATGCACTCTCCAGCCAAGACTGGAATAGCTGGTCAAGAGGAGAAGATCAACACTTGCACCACACCACATGGAACACATAGCCCTCCAGAACACACACCAGCACTGCCTTCACATAAAAACACAAACCACACACCCACCTTTGTGGAGGCTTTCAATAAAAATCTATCCAAACAGCAGAGACCTCCAAGGCAGGAAAGTACTCGACCATCACAACACAACACTAACATTGAGACACATAACTCTCCTAAACAGTGTGCCACTCAACCAAAGCCCCTAAGGCAAAACAGTATGCCCAACATGCTAGTCATAGGTGACTCGATAATGAGGCACACTGATGTGCCACTCACTATGTTGAATAAGGTAAAGTAACAGCCAGCTGCCTGTCAGGTGCCAGGGTCCACCACATAACGCATGCACTCAGGTCCCTCAACAACAGGTACAAATATGACTCTGTTATTGTACATGTGGGTGTGAATGACCTGAGATGGACCTCCCTGGACTACATGAAAAGAGACACGGAGGAGCTCTCGGATTATGTAGACCAGGAAGGTATGACCCTAGCCCTGAGCAGCATTCTACCATCACCCAGAATGATACCACAGTTTTCTTCTTCTTCTTTCGGCTTTTCCCATTTAGGGATCGCCATAGATCACCTGTCCGCTCATGATTGGCAGTGGAGTTTTATGGTGTCGAGTTGCTAGCCCAGCACCCAACCATCCACAGAAGGCACACACAGGCACACACTCATGCCTAGGGCCAATTTATCTTTGGGATGTGGGAGGAAACCGGAGCACCTGGAGGAAACCAGCGCGACCACAGGGAGGACATGCAGACTCCGATTAGAAGGCACCGCAGCCGAGAATCGAACTGGAGAACCTCTTGCTATGAGGTTGCAACACTAACTGCTGCACCACCATGGCTGCCCCAGAATGATACCACAGTACAAGCAGAAAATGATAGAGTTCAACAATTGGTTAAGTTTCTGGTGTCATTCTAAGGGGATCCATTATCTGTCTGCCTGGAATGACATAATTGACAGACCTCAATGCTTTGTCAGAGATGGCCTGCATTGGTCATCCCTGGGCTTCCGGGTACTGGCCAAGGCCCTTGCCACCCCTATAGTGGCTTTTTTAGGCAGTGTTCAAAAGACCAAATTACCACCGTAACAGCTACAAACAAATGCAATCTGAGGGTCATGCTGCTCAATGCTAGAAGTTTAAATTTCAAAATGCACTCGCTTGAAGCACTCCTTAAAATCGAGAACATCGACATTTGTGCTGTAACAGAGACCTGGTTCAAGGCAGCAAAAAGCACCCCTGCACTACCAGGCTATAACTCATTCCACACCTTTCGACCCCAGAACTTGTACCGAAGCTCCAAAGGCGGTGGTGTTTCCATATTCATAAAGGATGCACACACCTCCAGACTGGTAGCCAAACATAACGCATCAGAGATACGTTATGTTGGGCTACCACTCTGGAGGTGTGTGCATAACACATCAGAGATACTTCAGGTGCAGCTAACATTGGGTAAGACAGCGATTCAGGCTGTAGCCTGCTATAAGTCCCCAACCATGTCCCAAGACTCACTCCATGTTCCTAAGCACCCTAGAGAATATTAGGGTCCAACCTAACACTGTCATACTGGGTGACTTCAACTACCCCTCCATTAACTGGGAAAACTACTCATGTACCAGTACACTTGCCTAACGTTTCCTAGAATTCAATGCCCTGGACCAGCTTGTTCTTATCCCCACTAGAGGTAGCAACATCCTTGACCTGGTCATTACTAACATGAGCAACCATTGCTTTACACCAATAGTCGACTCCTCCCTGGTTAGATCCGACCACAAACTCATCAACTTGGAGATCCACATCCCTCCCCCTCCCTGCAAAGGTAAACACCAAGAAAAACTTCTCCAATGTTAACTTTGGGCTTCTAAAAACAGAGGTGGGTAATTTCACGGCACCCATGCAAATGGAGAATAGTTGCATGACTGCCGAATCAAACAACAATGCACTCTGTACAAACAAGTATACTAATGCATGGATCTTGCCATACCCAATAGAACCAAGACGCTCACCTCCAAAAATAGGAAGCCAATCTGGTGGTCCCCTGCCATAAACTCTACAGCAGAAGGAGGAAACTGATGCGGAATAAGGTTAAGTCCCAAGACTGGAAAAACTCCCTTATCAGCCTCAAAAAAAGTTGAGATCCCTCAACAAATCCTCTATAGCTAGCTATGAAAACAGAATTGCAGCAGAAATTAAAGACAACCACAAGGCTTTCTATAGTTATGTAAAGAATCTCCATGGCAATACCCAAATTTGCTCTGAGCTACTGCACAATGGTACCTCCTATACCGAGCCAACAGATATTGCCAATATACTGGCCGACAGATTCAGTGCCAACTTTACCCCTCTCTCCCCTTCTAAATGACCTATCACATTAACAGTAGATTGCCAGGCACCCAGCACTACTGCTGCACAGGTTAAAACAGCACTGTCCAAAGCCAGGAATACAGCTTCTATCGGACTTGACAATATCCCTGGTTGTGTTCTACATTAACTACAAAGTGAACTGGCACCTCACCTGTGTGCTCATTTCAGTCACAGTCTCACCTCAGGCTTTGTCCATACCGAATGGCTCACTGCTACAGTCATCCCTGACTCAAAGGAAGAGTGACTACAGACCCTGGGAACTAACACTCCATTAGCCTAATTAGTCTGACATACAAAGCTATGGAATGCATCATCATGGACCTAAAAAAACAAGGATATAGGGAATCCCCAAACTCTGGATCCCGCACAGTTTGGTTTTGTGAAGAGTAGATCATGCCTGCTTAACTTGGTCGACTTCTTTGAGTCAGTTACCACAGCTGTGGATGAAGGCAAGGTGGTTCACACAGCCTACCTTGATCTGGCCAAGGCCTTTGATACCATTCCCCACTCAGGAATCATAGAAAAACTCAGTAAGCTAGGCATCAACCCTTATATCACCAGGTGGGTTGCAAACTGGCTCACAGATAGAACCCACAGTGTGAAAGTAGCTGACTCCAAGTCAGACTGCCGACCAGTCACAAGTGGAGTCCCACAGTGTTCAGTCCTGGGTCCCCTCCTGTTTGGTATATACTTCTCTGAAGTCCAGGCCAACATGAAGGGACTCTGGCTGACAAAGTTTGTAGAAGATTGCAAGTTGGGAGCTATTATTAAGTCCCCAAGTGATGCTGACATCCTACAGAAAGGCCTCACTAAGACCAACGACTGGTGTCAGAACCATGGCTTTAAGCTCAATGCCAAAAAATGTGTTGTCATCCCCTTTGGGAAAAACCTGGTTCCCATGAATTACCACATCGATGGTAGTCCACTGAACACAGAAGGCGTTTTAACAGATCTGGGAAAACACATTGACAGCAGCCTCTCATTCAACCACCACATTGCCACTGTGGTCAGAAAGTCCTTCTGTGTGGCACATTTCATTACTAAGTGTTAGTGAAATATGTATTAATATGTGTGCATTAGTGCTTTTTTAGAAGCCCAAAAGGGTTACTACATTTATTCTGCTTTATGCTGAACAAATCCATATTAATGGCAAATGCTTTCTGACCTTGTATTTTGTCAGCGCAGCTAAAATCTTGTTTATGTCTTAGGAAATTAACTGAGAAGCATATGATTTTCTGCTAAGTTGGGAAAATAATGAATAGAATAATACTGCTTTCTATAATGTTATTAAACTTAGACAATTAGCCCTGTCTGTGTTATGAGAACATACACAGCTGCAGGAAGGATAGATAAAGTAGAACTAAGACTTCTTAAAGAATATGAACTATAATCTGTGATTGCTTTGTGCTCAAATGAGTAGAGTACCTTGAAATGTAACACAGCACTGTAGAAATAATTGCAACTAGCTGCTGGTCTCCAAGGCCATGCTATTTTTCCAAAGTTTTCTCATGAATCTAGAAATGTTATGTCATGTCAGCAGAAAATCATGAGCAACATCTGATGTGAAAAACAATATTGTAAACTTGTGATTTACTACGTCAGCTTCAGTAGGCAATGTCTTGTAAGACTAGTATAAGAAATGCTTCACTTCCTGATTTTAGTTAGACAAACTCTGTATTTTTGCATGCATGTTTTTGTCTCCTTGCTGCAAGAATTAAAGTGCCTTAACCTGAACCTTACATGTATTGGTCTTTGAAGTTTTTCCTCTGACAGATTGGTCCTTCGGACCGGAAACCTCCACTCTGACCAGATAGGACAGGCCAGGTGGCTTGAACGTACAGGGAAGAAACCACATCAGTTCTTCTTATTTGAAAAGACCTCCGACTGAATTGTCGTCCAAAAGAGGCCAGCCACTGTTCTGATCTGCTACTGAAGGGCGGGTTTACCTCGAACCAGACGATCAATCACAGAGGCTCAGGTAAGGTGAGATTTACCTTTTTCTGTTTTAGATCAGGGACTTGATTTGCATTGTCTGTCAGGGGATTTGTCTTGTACAAGTCAGGGATAGGAAGATTGCAGTCTTGTCATAGATCAGGGAAACAGAATAGGTAAGGCAGTTATTCTAGATAGACTGTGAAAAAGAGACATCGTGGTACCATGTAAAAATAAGAAGGGTTACATAACATTTCAAAGGTTAGAATAAAATGGGAAATAAGTGCACGAAAAGATCCCAAACTCCGCCGTTAACTGAAGATGCGAAATTTATGCAATTATAACATGCCGATAATGTTAAATACTACTCAAAATGGGTTAATAAGTATGAATTTGATGGTAAATTAGAAAAACACTTGCTTATTAAACTTATCAAACAGCTTAAAACCGATTCCAGAGGTCGGGTAAAAAAGCAACGTCAATTAGGAATTCCTCAGGCACACAGGTGGATTGAGGAAGCAAACTGTAGGGAACAAAAGAGTAATAATTCAAAAGCAATGTTTTTAGATAAAGAGGATAACTTAGTAAAAGCATCGGCCCCTCCACCCCCTCCTTTTCCCTTACCAGAATACGAAGCGAGTGGACAAGATGGTCCTCCCCCACGATATCCAGCTATTCCTGCAAAAGCAAAACCGTTTGTTAGAGATCCCATTGAGACCAGGTCTTGAACATGGGCAGGAAACTCAAAAGGGGACATTGAGTTGTATCAAATGCATAGAAATTCACAATCTTTAAGTGTGGAAGAAATGTGCCCACTAATAGAAGTACCAAATCCTCAGGCAGGACAAGAAGGACAGGACCCAACTCTCCTAGTATACAGACCGTGGACACCAGAAGATATCCGGAAAGCCACTGAGGGAATTCCCCATCCAAAAGTTAATTTTAGAAAATTTTTAGAAGACCTACAAGGCATGAGGTTAAGTTATAACTTAAACAGAGAGGAAGTAGAAAAAGTAGTCAGACAAATCGTGGGACCAGATTGGCACATGATCAGTGGCAACTGGAATCCCCGTGACGCAGAACACAAACCCCTCCTACATAGTAGCGCAGAACTAGTCAACAGAGTGAAAGGTCTTACAGACCGAATCTCTGAGAAATGGAAACCTAGGGCAGACTGGACTTGCATTAATCAATGCATCCAACAACAAGGTGAAACTGTTGACAGATATTATGCTAGATTATTAGTGTGTTTTAATATCCATTGTGGAATGCAGGTACCTGAAGATCAAACACATGATTCCCCGTATGAGCAACAGTTAAAGAATGCATTTTTAAAAGGCAGTATTTTGCCTATAAGCAGCTTTATTACAAAGCACATGGTAGGTCATTGTACAAGTAGACTACAGTCATTACTTGAATATGCTAGACATGCCGAAAGGCATTTTAACAATAAAAAGAAAAAGAAAGCCCAAGTATTCTCTGTAGAAGATGGAACAGAAGTTTATGTAGTACAGTCCGGGAAAAAGGGCAAGAAAAATGCCCAGGGAAACAAACAGTCTGATCAACGATCAGAGGACTTTGAAGGGTGAAAGAAAAGGGGGGAGTGCTTTAAATGCAGTAAGAAGGGACACATGGCAAGGGATTGCAAGAAAAACAAGAAGGCAACTACAGAAGATAAGGAGGGTGAGGACTGACTATATGATAGCCAGGAATCACTAGAAGAGAATAATCAAGAAAAGACAAATGCAAATGTGATAGAGGGAGTAAAGGATGTGATAGAAGAAATAGAGGAAGTGCATGAAGTCACAGATAGTGAAGAAAATGAAATTTTAGACTTAGCTTTATTGAGCTTGGAGCTCTATTTAGCGGACACAAAACCAGAAGTTACACTCCTGGTAGAGGGGAGGGAAGTCACATTTTTGTGTGACTTAGGGGCCTCACGGACCCTGATAAACCCCTCCAAACTAACAGGGAATTCAGAGTCACCAGATTACATATTAGTGAAAGCAGCTAATGGACAGCTGTATCGGGAGCCCCTCTCCCATAGTTTTGCGATAACGGATCCTGTTTCAGGGTTAACCCAGAAAAGCAAAATTGTTGTTTCTGCAAAATGCCCAGTAAACCTTTTGGGCAGAGACCTTATGCAGCTATTTGGCATAGCAGTAGTATGCAGGGTATGGAAGCACAACGACAAATTGATACTTTTGCAGTGCAATCAGAGGGTGAAACATTTTATTGGTACAGCCAGGACTTAGTTACAACTGGTCCAGGGGCAGTAACTGAAGAGCTGATGAACGTAGCCATCAGCAAGTTCCCCTCCCTTGACACTGACAAACAACAATTGTTGCACTGTACTCTATATTATTGTAACACACCAGGACCTGACAAGGAATATGAACAAGAGTTGTTTAGAAACCGTGCAAACAGATTAGTATTGCGTAATCTGTACTGGGATATGGAAGGGAACAGCTGTTCATTACCCCAGGAGTTCTTTGCACTTTATAAATCTAATCGATTACCACATGTAAGCTTAACCAAGGACAAAAATGTGAAATGGTCAGACCTACGAGAAAAAGTCACGAGGTGGGAAAAACAGACAGAGTTAGAACTGTCAGAACAGGGAGTACAAAAGCAGAAGTTAAATTGGATAACACAGACACACCCAGCTGTGCATTTGCAGTCAAGCGAGGACAGCTGATTAGCACTCTTATCAGAAGAGGAAGAAGATGCCTTACAAGGCATACCAGAAACTCTCTGGTCAACAGGCAAATCAGATGTAGGACTTATTCATACAGCGGGACCAGTTACTATTATGCCAAAGTCAGCATTTAGACCACAAAAGAGACAGTATCCCTTGAGAAAAGATGCAGAGGTAGGAATCAAACCTATTATAGCATCTTTACTTAAGGAAGGGGTACTGGTGGAATCACCTGATTCTCCATTAACACACCTTTATTTCCTGTTAGAAAAGCAAACGGAGAATGGCGCATGGTCCAAGACTTACAAGCTGTAAATGATGCAGTAATACCAAGGGCACCTACGGTGCCAGATCCACACACCCTGTTGAATGATTTAAAACCTCAACAGAAATATTTTTCTGTGGTGGATATCAGCAATGCGTTCTTTTCGATACCGATACACCCTGACAGCCAACATTGGTTTGCATTCACATTTCAGGGGAAAAGGTATACATACATGTGACTACCACAGGGATATTGTGAAAGCCCAACAATATTCTCACAAGAAATGGCAAGCAACTTGGCGGGATTTACCCCACCGAGAGGCAGTCAGATTTTACTTTATGTTGATGACATCCTGCTGGCAGCCCCCACCCAGCAAGATTGTAAGGAAGATACTGTAGCATTGTTACAATTTTTAGTTATTCAGGGACATAAAGTAAATAAAAACAAATTGCAGCTTTGGAAAAAGCAAGTTAGGTACCTAGGATATGTAATATCCAAAGAGGGCAGAACATTAGATGAGGACAGAAAAATAGTGATTTTACAAGCACCGAAACCCACTACCAAGAAGGAAATGATGTCCTTCCTGGGTACGACCAACTTTTGTCAGAGCTGGATCCCAAACTATGCTTTGGAATCTGCACCGCTGACCAACTTGATATACAAGAAGCCTATGGCAGCACAGGATTTATTACAATGGACACCAGAAGCAGAATCTGCTTTCTGCAAATTGAAACAGTTGATAGCATCCTCACTAGTCTTAGGTTTACCAAATTATCATAAACGTTTTTTCCAAACTGTAGATTGTAAGCAAGGTTATATGACATCAGTGCTAATGCAACAGCATGGGGACAAACAATGCCCCATTACTTACTATTCATCACAACTGGACCCAGTGGCATGGTCATTGCCCCACTGTGTACAAGCAGTAGTCGCAGC
Source organism: Protopterus annectens (assembly GCF_019279795.1). Taxonomy (NCBI): domain Eukaryota; kingdom Metazoa; phylum Chordata; order Ceratodontiformes; family Protopteridae; genus Protopterus; species Protopterus annectens. Next base: position 968,326,753 of record NC_056732.1, read on the forward strand.
TGCAATGACAGTACAGGCTTCAGCCTCAGTAGTGTTGTTCCACCCTCTCACATTGAGAGTGCCTCATGCAGTCGCGATTATTTTACTGCAAGAAAAAGTAGCATATCTTTCTCCTGCTAGGCATCTTTCCTGTATGACTATATTGTTGAGCCAACCTCATATGACAATTGAACGATGTACAACTTTGAATCCGTCTACCTTGCTTCCAACTCCTGCAGATGGCACACCGCACAGCTGCCTGCAGGAGACTGAGAAAAAGACACAACCTAGAAAAGACCTTACGGATGTCCCCTTGGATGATGCCGAGGTAACATACTACGTAGACAGCTCATGCAAAAAAACAGGACAGAACCTAGTAGGAAATGCAGTAGTTTCTGATACTGAGATTATAGAAGCAAAATCTTTACCACACAATTTATCTGCACAGGCAGCTGAACTGATTGCCTTGACATGGGCATGTACCTTAGCAAAGGGTAAATGTGTAAACATTTTTACTGATAGCCAGTAGCTTTCTCTACTGTACAAGTTTTTGCGCAACAGTGGAAAAATCGAGGAATGATAACATCTACTGGCAAATTGATCAATCATGCGCAGTTTATTTTAGATCTTTTAGAATCTATTCAGTTACCTCAGAAAGTAGCTATTTGTAAATGCATAGCTCATACTAAGCAACAGGATAGAATTTCAAAAGGGAATGCAAGGGCTGATACAGCTGCCAAGCAGGCAGCTTCAGAAGCATTTCTTTTGAATGAGGAATTACAACCTTCTGAGATTTTAGACTTAGAAATGTTGAAAACAATGCAGACACTTACTACGCAGGTTGAGAAACAAAGATGGATAAAATGAGGAGCAATTCTCAAGGAAGGGCTGTACACCTCCAAAGAGGGAAAACTGATATTTCCATCTAACTTGTTTAGATATGCAGCTTTGTTGAGCCATGGGCAATGCCATGTCTCAACAGGGGGGATGGTACAGTTAGTGAACCGGGTGTTCACAACATATGGATTCATAAACTACACTAAAAATTTTTGTTTGTCATGTCACGTTTGCAATAAACATCATGCACAAGGGGTGTTAAAGCCCAAGCAGGGGAGTTTCCCTGCACCACCGTATCTGTTCCATACTATCTGTATGGATTTCATAGAAATGAACAAATGCGAAAATAAGAAGTATTGTCTTGTCATTGTAGATATGTTTTCCAAATGGGTGGAAGCTTTTCCGACCAAAAGCCCAGACGCAGCCACTGTTGCAAAAACCCTTATTAAAGAAATTATTCCTAGATTTGGCATACCGGAAAAGATCTACAATGACAATGGCACACATTTTGTAAACCAAACCATACAACAGCTGAGCAGGTATTTTTGGAATTTCTTTGAAAAATCATTGTGCGTATCACCCACAATCTGCAGGATTGGTAGAGAGGTACAATGGGACATTTAAAAATAAATTAAGGAAGCCCATTGAGCAAACACATAGAAAGTGGGTTTATTGTCTGCCCCTGGCACTGTTGAGCATGAGAACTGTTCTGAATGCAAAGGGATTGACTCCTTTTGAGAAGTTATTTAGGAGGGCATATTATATACCTCAGTGGAAACCTCTCATGCCTGCAGATCAGGAAATCAACTGTACACTTGCTGAGTATATGAGGAGAATGTTGAATTCTAAACACCTTTTGCCATTTAATTCTGTTTCAGATAAGGAACAAACCAGACCATCGGAAGCAGCAGTAGTCCCAGGCAGGTGGGTCTGGGTGAAAGTCGTCAAGAAGAAAAACTGGACGTCACCGAAGTGGGAAGGGCCATACCAAGTGCTACTGTCAACACCCACTGCAGTCAAGATTGCGGAGCGAGTGTCCTGGATTCATCTGACACACTGTAAACTGGTTAAAAACTTTGAACTAGACAAAAATCTTGTTACTGTTACACCACAAGAGTAAAAATGACAAAATCCAGAGCATACAGGAATGCAGAACAGCCAGAAAAAAATTGCATGATTATCCTGTTGGCTATACTGGTGACATTAATCTTTTTGTTGTGGCCTTTCCTTTTTCCAGCCACACAAGCTAAACTGAATAAACACGATGCGTTTCTTGTAGACTAGCATCCAAACTTTAACACTTACCAAGCGATCAAACATGTATGCTGAGACTTTTAATGTTTCAAATTGTTGGGTTTGTACAGCTATACCAACAGCATACGGGGGATTATTAATGACTGCAGTCCCCCTAGGGGTCAATGAGACCTGGGAAAACTTGGTTTATGATACTACGAATGTTAAATCATAAGATAAAATAGCACTGCACCTGCCTGTTACACAAAAGGGAATTGTGTGTTTTTATAAAAATGATACTGTCCAGGTGGGTTGGAGTAATTGCAATATGACTGTTCCTTAGAAATGTTACACCAAAGCTAATAATGCAGGTTCTATTTGTGATACAGACTATGACTCGTTTCTTAAATCAATGCACAGAACAATTAATGAAGTACAACATAATCCTATTCTTTTTAAGCAACTGTCTATAATAAACAAGAAAATGTTTCATGCAGGGCAAGCATATGTTAATAGTAAAGTTACTACTAAGGTGGAAGATTGTTATTTTGTATGTGGCAAAAAGGCCTATAAATGGTTACCTGAGAATCGGTCCAGCAGTTGTTTTTTGGGTTACCTGGTTCCGGCCATACGACACACTGTAGTTTTGCCATGAGGTAAAATTCGAAATGCACGAGAGGTCACCAAGAAACCTGTCAGGAAACCTGAGAATCCAGTGGGACAGATTGAGGCGGGCTGGAGAAACCATCATTCCATGGGCGATAAACTAACACATATGGACTTGAGTGACACTGTCATGTCGTGGGCAGGCATATTACCAGCATATGGAGCAGGGAAATCAATTTGGGAGCTGAGAAAACTGTCTAAACTCCTCGAAGTAATGAGCAATGCAACTTTTTCTGCTCTCAAATTAGTGACTGATGAACTGAATGCCATGAGAACTGTGGTGCTTCAAAACTGCATGGCTCTTGACTTCACCCTAGTGGCGAGAGGTGGTACGTGCACTTTAATCCAAGAAGAATGCTGTTCGTATATTCCTGACAACCAGCATGAGATAGACAACCACCTTGAGGTGATTCAGCAAGTGGCGACCATGACCAAACCAGGCCCAAATCCACTGACAGACTTTTTCCAGAAATGGTTTGGGGGGTGGGGTTCCATCCTAATGAACATCTTGATTACTATTTGTGTAGGAATGCTCAGGTTGGGAGTATGTGTTTGTTGTGGCATCCCTTGCATGAAAAGATTGATCAAAGATTTTATAGATTTGTCAATTTCTGAAACCTTATTTCAAGGTACTGAGCTTGATGAACTGTTGAAAACTGAGATGCTTTCATAAGTTAAACTGAATGACTTTCTTAACTGCAAATCCAAAATGGAAGAGGTTAGGAAAATAAACAAATCATTTATGCTTTTGAAAGTAGAATAAAAGTATTAATAGGGGGAAATGTTAGAGAAATATGTATTAATATGTGTGCATTAGTGCTTTTTTAGAAGCCCAAAAGGGTGAATACATTTATTCTGCTTTATGCTGAACAAATCCATATTAATGGCAAATGCTTTCTGACCTTGTATTTTGTCAGCGCAGCTAAAATCTTGTTTATGTCTTAGGAAATTAACTGAGAAGCAGATGATTTTCTGCTAAGTTAGGAAAATAATGAATAGAATAATACTGCTTTCTATAATGTTATTAAATTTAGACAATTAGCACTGTCTGTGTTATGAGAACATACACAGCTGCAGGAAGGATAGATAAAGTAGAACTAAGACTGCTTGAAGAATATGAACTATAATCTGTGATTGCTTTGTACTTGAATGAGTAGAGTACCTTGAAATGTAACACAGCACTGTAGAAATAATTGCAACTAGCTGCTGGTCTCCAAGGCCATGTTATTTTTCCAAAGTTTTCTCATGAATCTAGAAATGTTATGTCATGTCAGCAGAAAATCATGAGCAACATCTGCTGTGAAAAACAATATTGTAAACTTGTGATTTACTACGTCAGCTTCAGTAGGCAATGTCTTGTAAGAATAGTATAAGAATGGCTTCACTTCCTGATTTTAGTTAGACAAACTCTGTATTTTTGCATGCATGTTTTTGTCTCCTTGCTGCAAGAATTAAAGTGCCTTAACCTGAACCTTGCGTGTATTGGTTTTTGAAGTTTTTCCTCTGACACTAAGGGTTTTGCATCCAGGAGGAAAGAGGTCATTGTCTCTGTCTACTCTTCCCTCATTAGACCAATCATCGAGTACAATGCCCCATTTGGCATGTACCTTACTAGACACCTGCAACAACAAGAGAGGCCACAAATGTACCTCACAAAGAGGATTCCAGGCCTTAACCACTTGTTCCATATGGACAGACTCAAAAACCTCCAACTATTCTCTATCTCATATCGCCTACTTAAAGGCGATCTCTGCTTGACTTACAAAGCCATGTCTGACCCAGCTCTGTTAGAAATGCTACATATAAAGAAATCCCAGCAACTCCATACCACACGCACCAGAGACCTCAACCTCATTACCACAATCAACAGAATGTGCTGGAGGGACAGGTTCATAACTCAGACTGCCCATGCTATGGAATAGACTTCTCATCCATGTCAAACAGAGCACCTCACTGGTCCTCTTTATGATAAATCTTGATAAGTGGATGGAAAATAAAAAATTCACCCCGGGGATCACTCCAGTGGCTCTACTTGACAGAGGCCCTGGGAACTAAGGTCGGGTGGCACAATGCCAGGGTGATCGTATAGGCTAGGCTTGTAAAGGCTCCAGGGCCATTAGCCTAGTACACACCTATGAACCTATATATTACTGTGCAGTTAAAGTAATAACAGATAAAGTCTTACCACTAAAACACAGGGCAGTAAGGGAAAAGAAATAGAAAAATCAAATTCCTTCATAAAAGTATTGACTAGTGAAAACTAGAAAGCAATTAGGACAAGAAGTGCCACTGTTAAAAGAGTATAGATGAGGGAACAGATCAACAAAAATACTTTGAAAGATAGACATGATAAAAGCAATGTGGAGTGTCAGAACAGATCAACATCTATCAAGTATTATCTCTAATAATAAACTGAAAATATCAGCACAGGCAGAAAAAAATAAGCAGATACGCAGATAAAAACAAAGGAAAAGTACAAAATAGGCAATTTATTGATGACACAAAAACGTTTTATAGAGAATTGGAAAACAAGGCAAAATGAATTGAAAACCACCAAAAACAGAAGAAATAGATATATTTTGGAGAAATATATATGAAGATCCTGTGGAACATAAAGATGCTGAATGGACAGAAATAAAAGAAAGAATAAGAAGTTCAAATGTACAGGATATGAAATGGGATGAAGTAACCGTCAGATAAATTGAAGCAAAGTTAAGAAAAGCTCCTAACTGGAAAACCTCAGGCCCATATGCAGTACCTAACTCATAGCTAAGAATATTAGCATCTGTACATGAAGATTTCATCATAAATAAGAACTATTTATATGCACACCCTAAACAGATGACAACTTGGCTAATAACAGAAAAAAATCAATTATCCTACTTACGAGTGAACCTGCAAGTTATCCTAACTTGCCTTCTGACAATGTATAAACTATAAACTGGAAGTGATGCCAACAGAGTTTATAGTCATTTAGCTCAATTGTGGTAAGAAAACAAAAGGGTAACAAAAGGAAGTCATATGGAACAAAGGATCATTTGTTGTTAAATACAGTCATAACTGAGAAATGCAAAAAGGGTAAGAATCAAAGTATGGCAGGGATAGACTACAAAAAAAAACATTTGACAGTATCTCACATTCATGGATAAAAGAGTGCTTAAAAGTGTGCAAGATACACCCTACACTAATTGATTACATTACAGCAACCATGAAACAGTGGCAAACCACACTCATGTTAAGCCATGATAAAGGAAAAAATTATTATTACAGGGATAAAAATTCAGAGGATGATATTCCAGGGTGACTCTGACACCACTGGTCTTTTGTCATGCTCTTAACCAATGAAACTGTCAGATTATAATCTGCCTTCCAGAAAACAACAAAGTAAAATGATTTCTCATCTTCTTTTTGTGGATAATTTAAAACTGTATAGGTAATCAGATCATGAATAAAAGCACAACTGCAAGCAGTCAAAACTTTTTCAGATGATATAAGAATGTCATTTGGTTTTGATACATGTGCAAAAACAACCTTTAAAGCAAGAAAACTGCAGCATCAAGAAAACATCAGGTATAAAGGAATTTGAGCAAACAGGAATGTATAAATATTTGGGAATTGATGAAAATCAACAATAAGACATAAATGTGAATAAAACTTAGTAATAAATGTTTTAAAAGACTAAAATTAATACTGAAAATGGCATAACATCTAGGAATAAAGTCCAAGCTATAAACCAATTTGCTCTTCCTGTCCTAACTTAGTTTTGGAGTGATTGACTGGCCCCAAAAGATGTTGGATCAGTTGGACAGGAAACAAGAAGTAAGCTTCATACTTATCACATGATTTATAAAAGTCACTGTGTACCAAGACTATCCCCTGGATTCTGCAAGCCTTGCACGGCATACAGGAATAGTGCAGGAGCTCTAGCAGGCAATATGTCTGCTGTGCAATCCAGGAATAGCCTGTAGGGGTGTGTACGAGTGCTCCTGCACTAGTCCTGCATGGACTCAGCCAGTGTATGCAAAGTACCCCATTCGCAGGAGAAATCCATGCAAATGAGGTGAATTTGCGATCCAGGAAACTAGAAACTGGCCGTGCAGGAATAGTGTTGTTGTTGTTGTTGTTGTTGTATCTTTTGGCTTTTGGCGACCCCTAAAACTTTGTTTGTGTGGCGCGTTCCTGGGCTTAATCAGGAAGGCAATGGGAAAGGAAAACAGTAGTAGGAAGTTAATCAAGGAGAAATAGCATAGCTGGCAGGTAAAATGTACCAGAATCAGCCAATTACACAGGCAGTAGACCAACCCAGCCCAGAACACTACTATAAACTATGCAAACATCTTCCCTCTGTTTTTTCCCATGCCCTACACCAACTGTGTATACAAGCAGGGAACTTTTAACAAACAAAACTACAAAATGATAGGGGCTGCAGCAGGCAACATATAACATGTGCAAGAGGCTGAGGGTGGTGAAGATGTGAATTCTGCCCATCAACCCACAGTGAGGAGATAGAGAAGAGTGTACAGACCCAGCGTAACCTACCAGGGGCTACATGAGCTGGAGACAGTGGAGCACTATAGGGTGGACATGGACCTCCTACAACAAATTGTTGAGTTGTGCCGGCCACGCCTGACACACAGAATTGACCGAGAGGAATCCATCCCAGTGGATACCAAGGTATGTGTAGGCCTAGGAATACTAGCCACAAGTACCTGCCAAAGCTCAATAGGGGATATCATGGGGATCTCACAGGCATCGGCATCCAGAGTATTCCACCAGTTCCTGGATGCCATGTCAGCACATGCCAGTGAGCACAAATATTTCCTCAACACCCGTGAGGTGTTGGCTAGCAATATGCATTTTTTCCACCAAATAGCAGAATACCCTGAGGTAGTGGGTGCTATAGACTGCATGCACATATGCATCAAAGCACTACCCAGTGATCAGGGTAGGGCCTACATCAACCACAGGGGCCTCCCCTCCATCAACTGCCATGTTGTGTGCGATGCCCAGGGCATAATAATGAATGTGTGTGCTGGCTGCCCTGGAAGCTAACACGATTCCCACATCTGGCATCTGATGCACCTGTACCAGAGATTTGCCAAAGGGGACATCCCCTACAGTCATCTAGTGGGGGATGCTGGTTACACACTGGAGCCATGACTGATTACACCCATCAGAAATGCACACACACCTGAACAAGAACGCCATAATGAGGCACACACACAGACCAGACTTATAATAGAGCATGTGCTTGGGATGCTCAAGTCACGGTTCCAGTGCCTGGACATATCCGGTGGAGCCTTGCAGTACTCACCAGCTACATGTACCCAGATTGTTATGGTATGTGCTATGCTACACAATATGATCCTGTGGAAACAGCTGCAGCAGGAACAGCATGAGACAGGGCCACACAGCCCCCTGCCAATGCCAAGGCTTGCACAGGCATAGAGTGACTCGGAGGAGGAACAACCTGAGCCTGTCCAAGTAGGCAGGTGGAGGTGTGCCCAGTATGCCCTGGTCTTGGCAAAGAGGCAATGCATAGCACATACACTGACACAGTAGGGACCCAGGGAATGACTCCTCTCTCTGACTCACACATACAGTAAAAGGGATGCCAAACATGACACTACCTGTGCTCAACCATGTATAGGGAGTGTACTATGTTCATCTGACATAGGCAGCCCTCCAGCCCCATCCTCAAACCTGCCACACCCACAATGAAAGTCAATCAACATACCAATTGCCAAATAGAGTAGAATGTGTCATTACCTGTATCTATGGCCTGGTTGTGAGCATGCAGGGGAATTGGGTGTCTGAATGATATGGCAGCAGATAGTAGACACCCATAATGGCACCATGACATCTGTAACACATACTGGAGTCACCATAATAGCCTATACTATACCGGGTGACAAAACCCATTGCAGGAAATGTGCTGGTTGACATATGTGTCCATATGACTCACACATGCCAGTCAGGGAGGTTCACATACACAACAACAGTCTCAGCCAGGAGGACAGGTGTAGACAAACCCAAACAGTGCCTGTGCTATGGCCTATGAATGATGCCTATGGATAACCTCCCCCCCAAGGCCTACACAGACAGACTACAGCAGGTCAGGCAGTGGGATGTTAGTTCTGAAGGGTAGGAAGTTAGACACTAATATGTAGGGCAACCAAACTAAGACCTGCAGTACACTGATATGCCTCTAGTTAGTATGATAGGTTAGAATGCAGTATGTAGGGCAACCAAACTAAGACCTGCAGTACACTGATATGCCTCTAGTTAGTATGATAGGTTAGAATGCAGTATGAAATGGAGTACCTGACATACCAGTACAGTCATAGCAAATGTGTGCAAGTGCCAGGTGTGCCCCCCATCCTATGTAGACATGTAGAAACAATAAGGTGTGCACCCCCCAATCATGTGTAGAAATGTAGAAACAGTCAGGTGTGCCCCCCCAATCCTGTGTAGAAATGTAAAAACCATCAGGTGTGTGTCCCCACAACCCTATGTAGAAATGTAGCAATGGTCAGGTGTGCCCCCAACTCCCATGTAGATATGTAGAGACAGTCAGGTGTGACCCTACCGCCAATCCAGTGTAGATATGTAGTAACAGTCAGGTGTGCCCCCCCAATCTGATGCAAAAATGTAGAAACAGTCAGGTGTGTCCCTCCACAATCCTATGTAGAAATGTAGTAACAGTCAGGTGTGCCCCCCATGCCTATGTAGACATGTGGAAACAGACAAGTCTGCCACTTCCCCCAATCCAGTGTAGAAATGTAGTGACACTCAGGTGTGCCCCCACAACCCTGTGTAGAAATGTAGTAATATGTATGAGGAGGTATAATACGAGTGGAGCACAGATGCCCAGAGGTGGCCAAGGTAGCAGGATAGGTTGTAGCATTTGCACAATATGCAGGTATGTTTGTGTTAGGATGGTGAGTGTTTCATAATGTGTGTGAGAGGTCAGTATGTATGCATGTTGAGGTAAGACCTAGTGGCCATTGCCCACTACTGCTGATGACAGGGACAAGCCCTCATAACTACAGTGCCAAAGACAATTTCCACCAGTATAACACATGCTAGCAGTAAGCCATAGTAAATGTATGGTCGTAATATGTGTCACCATCTGAAAGACTGACATGGCATTGCTGTTGGGCTAGATATACAAGCAGTACACAGGGGAAAGTACCCCAGATATACAGTATATATTGTGTCACTGTGAAATGGAGACACCCTTGGATGTGTACATGTAGGTGTGCATCACAGTAACTGGACCTGTAGTAGGGGATACCGGTGATGTCTGCCTGAACACCTGCAGATCACAAAAGAGGTGGGACTTATGTATTGGGAATCAGCTGATGTACCTGCACATGCCAGCATAACTGAAATGCCCCCATGCATATCTGTGTGTCAGATGCAAGCAGTGTCCATAGCACACATGCACCCAGCCACACAAACACCACCCACAGTCACCTCTCTGGTAATATATCTGCTGTGGGGAATGGGTACAGAAAGACCCCACCTGTATATGGCAATAGATGAAGACTGCAGCATGCAGTGCAGGTGTCCCATGCAGTTGTGTCCCTAGCTGTAGGTAGCACCCTGCTAGCATCCACACCACCTGATCAAGACTGATAGAAGGTATTGGCATGAACACTTATCATACCTACCCTGTCACCCCAGGGGAATATACTGTATGGTGGTCTGGGACTGTAGGACTGACAGAATGCAATGGCCTGTCACATCTGACTTGCAGCAAGACATAATGCCCCACAGGCATCTGCCAAAAGCCTGTGTCTCACATGTACTGCCAATACATGTTATGTCATGGACACCCAAATAACAACATAACACATGCCCCATAAGCCATATGCAAGGCCATGTGGACAAACCAGAGTAACATGTCCACCATGTCCTACTGCATGAACTGTGGACCAGCACTAACACACACCTGTGATGGGGTGATACCCTTAGGAAAAGTATTAGAGAATGTATGCATAATGTATGGAAAAGGTTAGAATAACAGAGGGAGGTGTGGGAGCATGGGCAGCATGGCATGTGCAGGGTCCGACACCAAGATGTGTGCACACACTATCCCTGACTGCAAACACATAAATGGGTGGCTACACACCTGCCCATACACCACAATAGTGTAAATGTCCTAACACATGGCTCCTGCCTCTGGCTAACCTGTGCAAATATATACAGCTGTGAGGCATTGTCACAGCAAGATAAGGCCATACTGTCATGTTGATGGGTGGACAAGTATGGGATCCTCTGCCAGCACTGTATCAAGTTGCTGCACTGGATACAAAAACCCAGTACAAAGTGTCTGCAGCTCCCCTCCAGAATGGCATAACTTACCATGAATACATAGGTGTCTGCCCACAATACCGGACACAGCGGTAGTCACCCTTGTCCCCCAAGTCATCACTGTGAGCAAGAATGTACACCTGACAGTACACGAGGATGGAAAACATCACTGTGTATAACAGTACACATGTCTGAATATCTCTGCTAACAGCAGTACCATGCAGCTGAAGCAGCACATACACAATCATCTACAGTACACACTATCCCCTGTACAGTTTTCCCCCATATTGCCAAATGATTGATGGATACCCTGTAGAAACAGCATGCTACCTATAGGTGTACAACACAAAGGTCTGCACTGCAGTACAAACTACCTGGAATTGATCCACACATTCAATACAGAAGGGCATACTGAGCATGCTCACACACTTAAACAAATGAAGTCCATGTCTGCAAACAACAGTGGACCAGGCATATCTGGCAATTGCAGATGTTAGTACAGATACTCCTCAGTATGCAGCCCTCATGCTTTGCACACACACTGGATAGGAATACAGGCATATATCCAAGGACAACACACTATAATAAGCCAAATGTAGACATACGTAGGTGTGTGGAAGAGAGTGACTGTCACAAGGGGCCATCCATTATGAGGCCTGTCCCACCCAGCACACAGCCAAATGGCTACAACCACATGAGTTTCAGATGTCACTCACTGTAGACCTTAGCTACTGGTATCTGTCAGCATTACGGACTATGTGGTGCAAGTGCTAGGTGTGCAACATGACTGTACAAGGAAGTAGTCATCTACCAGATGTATATACGTACCTGTGGAATATAACCCTGCGTGTGCCTGCATGTGGTGTGTCAACCTCTAGATGAATGGGTTATGGCCAATGCAAACACACTGCCCTCCCCATAGCCCTAGTATGATAAGCCTGTTGAGGTCATCCACGTTGAAATATACCCTTGTGAAAGGTGTAGGCCAGTAATCTCCATGGCGCTTCCTATAACTGCGTACTTCTGGAGTGTGATAAACTAGTTAGGTAGGAGTTCTAATCTCAGATATGGCAACTGTGTGTGTGTGTGTGTGTGTGTGTGTGTGTGTGTGTGTGTGTGTGTGTGTGTGTGTGTCTGTGTAGAGAGCAATGCTTTTTAGGCTAGTCACACTCACTACAATTCAAATGCCCTACTTCGTCAAGGCTGCGGATGTCATACACTGTGAAGTACACCTTTCAGAAAGCTGTAGCCCAGTAATCTCTGTGGGCATGTCTTATAACTGCGTACTGCTGTAGTGTGATAAACTAGTTAGGTAGGAGTTCTAATCCCAGACATGGCAACTGTGTGTGTGTGTGTGTGTGTGTGTGTGTGTGTGTGTGTGTGTGTGTGTGTGTGTGTGTGTGTGTGTGTGTGTGTGTGTGTGTGTGTCTGTCTGTGTAGTGAGCAATGCTTTTTAGGCTAGTCACACTCATTACAATTCAAATGCCCTACTTTACCAAGGCTGCTGATGTCATACATAGTGAAATACACCTTTCGGGAAACTGTAGCCCAGTAATCTCCATGGCGCGTCCTATAACTGTGTATTGCTGTAGTGTGATAAACTAGTTAGGTAGGAGTTCTAGTCCCAGACATGGCAACTGTGTGTGTGTGTGTGTGTGTGTCTCTGTCTATGTAGAGAGCAATGCCTTTTTAGGCTAGTCACACTCACTAAAATTCAAAGGACCTACTTTGTTAAGTTGCTGATGTCATACACTGTTAAATACACCTTTTGGAAAGCTGCAGCCCAATAATCTCTGTGGCGCGTTCTATAACTGCGTACTGGTATAGTGTGATAAACTAGTTAGGTAGAAGTTCTAATCCCAGACATGGCAACTCTGTGTGTCGCTGTGTCAAGAGCAATGCTTTTTAGGCTAGTCACACCCACTACAATTCAAATGACTTACTTTAGCAAGGCTGCTGATGTCATACATTGTGAAATACACCTTTTGGAAAACTATAGCTCAGTAATCTCCATGGCACATTCTATAACTGCGTACTGCTGTAGTGTGATGAACTAGTTAGGTAGGAGTTCTAAATCCAAACAAGGCAAGTGTGTGTGTGTGTGTGTGTGTGTGTGTGTGTGTGTGTGTGTGTGTGTGTGTGCGCGTGTGTGTCTGCTTGTGTAGGGAGCAATGCATTTGATGCTAGTTACACACACTATGATTCAAATGCCCTACATTGGCAATCCTGACAATGTCATTCACTGTGAAATACACATTTGGGTAAAGAGTACTCCATTAATCCCTTTGGTGTGTCCTATAACAGCTTCATGCTGTAGTGTGATATAGAACTCTGGTAGGGGGTTCTATTCCCACACATGGCAGCTGTGGATGTTTTGTGTGTGTTTCTATGTCTTTGTAGGGAGCACTGCCTTTTAGCCTAGCCACACTCACTACAATTCAAATGCCCTACTTTGGCAATCCCGCTGATGTCATTCATTGTGAAGTACACCTTTGGGGAAAGAATACTCCAGTGATCCCCATGGTGCATCCTATAACTGCATAGTGCTGTAGTGTGATATAGAACTATTGTAGGGGTTCTATTCCCACACATGGCAGTTATGGATGTTTTGTGTGTGTTTCTATGTCTTTGTAGGGAGAAATGCATTTTAGCCTAGCCACACTCACTACACTTCAAATGCTCTACTTTGGCAATCCTGCTGATGTCATTCATTGTGGAGTACATTTTTGGGGAAAGAATACTCCAGTAATCTCCACAGTGCATCCTATAACTGCGTAGTGCTGTAGTATAGTAAACTATTTAGGTAGGGGTTCTAATTCCAGATATGACAGGTGTGTGTGTGTGTGTGTGTGTGTGTGTGTGTGTGTGTGTGTGTGTGTGTGTGTGTGTGTGTGTGTGTTTGTAATTCGTATCCTGTGTGGAGGTGGTTGTGAGTGTGTAACAACTGGACTCAATGTGGAGTGGGTTTTGCAAATGTCTTATATGGTGGCCCTAGTATATATCACAATGTCCACAGTACAGTGATAACAGATGTGAAAGAGCCATGAGGATGGGGTTACAATCAATACCCCTACATTTGACATCAAGCCCAGGCAAACTAAGTTAGCAACCCTAGTATTACCCAGGGAACACTCTCATGTCTCATACACACACACACACACACACACACACACACACACACACACACACACACACACACACACACACACACACACTTGCCTAGCAACAGCCACTGTGTTGGTAGTACCCTGGATATTGCCCACTGAGAGTAATCATGGAGTAATTGCAGTGGGCTACAAATGGCATGGCACCGTGTCCAGCTGTCCAATAGGTATGTACATGCCGATAGTGCACATTCCCCATGTTCTCACTGGACACCTGCAATACCTGTGTTGCCATCAAATTTGACCCACAAAGGACTTACCATGCCTAAAAACCATGCCCTGTATGGACAGATGCCACTGACACCAGGGAATGCCAGTACCATGCTATCAATGTAGGTGCAGGGTAAACCTGCTGTCCATTAACAGTTCCTGCCACATGAGGCCAGGACTGGCACATCTGATGATAACAATCTATGTACACAACATGGGCCAGACACCTCAGGTACAGTTCCACATGTCACTGTACATGCATGTGGGAGGTGTGCACATCCCAGACACCATCCATGTCATGGACTAAGGAACACATACATAGCAATCAATGCACAGCATTGGCCACACCCAATAGTCACCCAGGTGACTGGTTGGTGAATACAATACCCTCCTGTGTGGGCAAATCCAGAAACTACACCCCTGAGCCACAATGCAGTCCATTGTCATGTGGGCTGATGCCAACGTATACCCATCACCTAGCCTTGTATAGCTGTCTGGCACAGTCGACCACTACACACCCATGAAGTAATGCACCCATGCATTTCAGTACTTGCATCATGTGTGCATGTGTGTGTGTGTGTGTGTGTGTGTGTGTGTGTGTGTGTGTGTGTGTGTGTGTGTGTGTTGTATGATCACATTCACACTCATTACAACTCCCATTGGCATACTGAAGCATGCTGTCCAATCTCAGACACCTCCACATACTTTTTGCCCATGTAACTTCTGCATGACCCCTGTGGTGCATGTGATACCTGCACAGTAATGTGCTGTGGCAATCTCACTAGTGATGAGTTATATTCCTGGCCCTGCCAAGTGTGTCAATGTGTGTTTGTCCCTGTGAGAGTGTGGCTGTGTTGATAGTGGCACCTGTTCATGTGGACAGGCACATGTACTACACCTACTGTATAGCTAACATATCCCGTTGCAGATGCCACTCACCATCACATATACATTTTGAGAGCTCCTCAACATGTAACCTTTGTGGTGCATCCAATAACTGCATAGAAATGTGATAGCACTACTTAGTCATCAGGGGTTTGATACCCTGTGCTGATAGTTGTGTGACACAAACATGCATAAGTTTTACTCTCCCACCCCCTCCCTGACTTTTCTTTGCCTCTGTCTGCCTCTCTTACTCCCTCTCTGGTGGATGTGGAGACCTACACCTGCTTTGCTTAGGCAGCAACATGTGTATTTTAAGTGATGCTCATGATCAGCTAAGGCCTCTTCATGAATTCCAGCCCTCCTCTAGCTGATTGCATGTGGAACAGCTGCGGTAACATTCCAAATGCCAATTGCATGGAAACACGCTCCAATATCTAGGAACATCATGTTGGTGTTGGGCCTTTTCAGTCACTGTGAGCAGGAACTTGTTCTGTTGTTTGGCAAACAGCATCTCAGATGGATTGGGGATTTACCACTAACAACATACACGGTGGAAACAGGGCAATACACAGGAGGGGGATGTGCCTGACCTGACTACAGACTGTAAATGCTGCTATACTGCATTTGGAGTAATGTTGGTTTAACAGGGTGTGTGTGGATATGGCTGACCTACATGTTTTAATAACTGCCATGTCAGTGCTATGTGTATGAGGGAACCCCATCTGTAGAATCATCTGCAGACTGGGCAGTGTGTGGTGTCTTTCGTTTCATGTGTTACCCACAGAGCACCTATCTGTGGACTGCAAAAGGTAGTGTGAGGATTGCAGTCTGTAGATGGTAACAGACTTGTGAGTTACTGACTTCATATCCATCACAGGACACATGTTGCAACAAACCCTGTTACAATAGCAAATGTATGAAGTTATCACAGCAACATGTCATTATTGGCCCTGTGTATGTGCCTCCAGCCACAACTCTGTCAACATTTGTACATATGTCATGCAGTAAGAGGTGCATATGTGCTGTACACCATAATTAGTGACATCATATCTGATAACAAGCCAGTGACATATCAGACCGCTACACATGTTATATATAGTAGGGGTTATATTTCATGACATCACATGGACATTCTGTGTTTGTGTGTACAGTACTGAGGTCTGTGTATGCAAGATGAATGTCAACAGTATGTGTAGCTAGATGTCATTGTTCTTGGTCCTGTTCTATCTGATGTTACATGCTGCTCCACTGTATGTTACCTTATCGGCTTACATGTTTGTAGGGCCATACACACACATGTCCCATACCACATACAGGCATCGGACCACACTGTATAACGGCCCAGTATATGTAGGGTTAGTGTGTGAGTGGCACATATGTAGATGGTGTTGAACAAATAGTCCATATACTGTAATATAACGCTAGCTTATTATACGTGGCTGTGTTCACATTGGCTGTGTGTGTGTGTGTGTGTGTGTGTGTGTGTGTGTGTGTGTGTGTGTGTGTGTGTGTGTCTGTGTGTCTGTGTGTGTGTATCTGTCTGTGTAGTGAGCAATGCTTTTTAGGCTAGTCATACTCATTACAATTCAAGTGCCCTACTTTATCAAGGCTGCTGATGTCATACATTGTGAAATACACCTTTCGGGAAACTGTAGCCCAGTAGTCTCCATGGCGCATCCTACACCTGTGTATTGCTGCAGTGTGATAAACTAATTAGGTAGGAGTTCTAGTCCCAGACATGGCAACTGTGTGTGTGTGTGTGTGTGTGTGTGTGTGCATGTGTGTCTGTCTATGTAGAAAGCAATGCCTTTTTAGGCTAGTCACACTAACTAAAATTCAAAGGACCTACTTTGTCAAGTTGCTGATGTCATACACTGTTAAATACACCTTTTGGAAAGCTGTAGCATAATAATTTCCGTGGCGCGTCCTGTAACTGCATACTGGTGTAGTGTGATAAACTAGTTAGGTAGAAGTTCTAATCCCAGACATGGCAACTCTGTGTGTCGCTGTGTCAAGAGCAATGCTTTTTAGGCTAGTCACACCCACTACAATTCAAATGCCTTACTTTAGCAAGGCTGCTGATGTCATACATTGTGAAATACACGTTTTGGAAAACTATAGCTCAGTATTCTCCATGGCGCGTTCTATAACTGGGTACTGCTGTAGTGTGATGAACTAGTTAGGTAGGAGTTCTAAATCCAAACATGGCAAGTGTGTGTGTGTGTGTGTGTGTGTGTGTGTGTGTGTGTGTGTGTGTGTGTGTGTGTGTGTGTGTCTCTGTTTGTGTAGGCAACAATGCATTTTATGCTAGTTACACACACTATGATTCAAATGCCCTACATTGGCAATCCTGACAATGTCATTCACTGTGAAATACACCTTTGGGGAAGGAGTACTCCAGTAATCCCTGTGGTGCATCCTATAACAGCTTCATGCTGTAGTGTGATATAGAACTCTGGTAGGGGTTCTATTCCCACACATGGCAGTTGTAAATGCTTTGTATGGTTTCAATGTCTGTGTAGGGAGCAATGCATTTTAGCCTAGCCAAACTCACTACAATTCAAATGCCCTACTTTGGCAATCCCGCTGATTTCTTTCATTGTGAAGTACACCTTTGGGGAAAGAATACTCCAGTGATCCCCATGGTGTATCCTATAACTGCATAGTGCTGTAGTGTGATATAGAACTCTTGTAGGGGTTCTATTCCCACACATGCCAGTTATGGATGTTTTGTGTGTGTTTCTATGTCTTTGTAGGGAGAAATGCATTTTAGCCTAGCTGCACTCACTACACTTCAAATGCTCTACTTTGGCAATCCTGCTGATGTCATTCATTGTGGAGTACATTTTTGGGGAAAGCGTACTCCAGTAATCTCCATGGTGCATCCTATAACTGTGTAGTGCTGTAGTATAGTAAACTAGTTAAGTAGGAGTTCTAATTCCAGATATGACAGGTGTGTGTGTGTGTGTGTGTGTGTGTGTGTGTGTGTGTGTGTGTGTGTGTGTGTGTGTGTGTGTGTGTGTGTGTGTGTTTGTAATTAGTATCCTGTCTGGAGGTGGGTGTGAGTGTATAACAACTGGACTCAATGTGGAGTGGGTTTTGCAAATGTCTTATATGGTGGCCCTAGTATATATCACAATGTCCACCGTACAGTGATAACAGATGTGAAAGAGCCATGAGGATGGGGTTACAATCAATACCCCACATTTGACATCAAGCCCAGGCAAACTAAGTTAGCAACCCTAGCATTACCCAGGGAACACTCTCAACCCATGCCTCATACACACACAAACACACACACACACACACACACACACACTTGCCTAGCAACAGCCACTGTGTTGGTAGTACCCTGCATATTGCCCACTGATAGTAACCATGGTGTAATTGCAGTGGGCTACAGAGGGCATGGCACAGTGTCCAGCTGTCCAATAAGTACGTACATGCCAACAGTGCACCTTCCTCATGTTCCCCACTGGACACCTGCGATACCTGTGTTGCCATCAAATTTGACCCACAAAGGACATACCATGCCTAAAAACCATGCCTTGTATGGACAGATGCCACTGACACCAGGGAATGCCAGTATCATGCTATCAATGTAGGTGCAGGGTAAACCTGCTGTCCATTAACAGTTCCTGCCACATGAGGCCAGGACTGGCACATCTGATGATAACAATCTATGTACACAACATGGGCCAGACACCCCAGGTACAGTTCCACATGTCACTGTACATGCATGTGGGAGGTGTGCACATCCCAGACACCATCCATGTCATGGACTAAGGAACACATACATAGCAATCAATGCACAGCATTGGCCACACCCAATAGTCACCCAGGTGACTGGTTGGTAAAGACAATACCCACCTGTGTGGGCAAATCCAGAAACTTCACCCCTGAGCCACAATGCAGTCCATTGTCATGTGGGCTGATGCCAACGTATACCCATCACCTAGCCTTGTATAGCTGTCTGGCACAGTCGAACACTACACACCCGTGAAGTAATACACCCATGCATGTCAGTACTTGCATCATGTGTGTGTGTGTGTGTGTGTGTGTGTGTGTGTGTGTGTGTGTGTGTGTGTGTTGTATGATCACATTCACACTCATTACAACTCCCATTGGCATACTGAAGCATGCTGTCCAATCTCAGACACCTCCACATACCCTTTGCCCATGTAACTTCTGCATGACCCCTGTGGTGCATGTGATACCTGCACAGTAATGTGCTGTGGCAATCTCACTAGTGATGAGTTGTATTCCTGGCTCTGCCAAGTGTGTCAATGTGTGTGTGTCCCTGTGAGAGTGTGGCTGTGTTGATAGTGGCACCTGTTCATGTGGACAGACACATGTACTACACCTACTGTATAGCTAACATATCCCATTGCAGATGCCACTCACCATCACATATACGTTTTGAGAGCTCCTCAACATGTAACCTTTGTGGCGCATCCAATAACTGCATAGAAATGTGATAGCACTACATAGTAGTCAGGGGTTTGATACCCTGTGCTGATAGTTGTGTGACACAAACATGCGTAAGTTTTACTCTCCCACCCCCTCCCTGACTTTTATTTGCCTCTGTCTGCCTCTCTTACTCCCTCTCTGGTGGATGTGGAGACCTACACCTGCTTTGCTTAGGCAGCAACATGTGTATTTTAAGTGATGCTCATGATCAGCTGATGGCCTCTGCATGAATTCCAGCCCTCCTCTAGCTGATTGCATGTGGAACAGCTGCGGTAACATTCCAAATGCCAATTGCATGGAAACACACTCCAATATCTAGGAACATCATGTTGGTGTTGGGTCTTTTCAGTCACTGTGAGCAGGAACTTGTTCTGTTGTTTGGCAAACAGCATCTCAGATGGATTGGGGATTTACCACTAACAACATACACGGTGGAAACAGGGCAATACACAGGAGGGGGATGTGGCTGACCTGACTACAGACTGTAAATGCTGCTATACTGCATTTGGAGTAATGTTGGTTTAACAGGGTGTGTGTGGATATGGCTGACCTACATGTTTTAATAACTGCCATGTCAGTGCTATGTGTATGAGGGAACCCCATCTGTAGAGTCATCTGCAGACTGGGCAGTGTGTGGTGTCTTTCGTTTCATGTGTTACCCACAGAGCACCTATCTGTGGACTGCAAAAGGTAGTGTGAGGATTGCAGTCTGTAGATGGTGACAGACTTGAGAGTTACTGACTTCATATCCCTCACAGGACACATGTTGTAACAAACCCTGTTACAACAGCAAATGTATGAGGTTATCACAGCAACATGTCATAATTGGCCCTGTGTATGTGCCTCCAGCCACAACTCTGTCAACATTTGTACATATGAAATGCAGTAAGAGGTGCATATGTGCTGTACACCATAATTAGTGACATCATATCTGATAACAAGCCAGTGACATATCAGACTGCTACACATGTTATATATAGTAGGGGTTATATTTCATGACATCACGTGGACATTCTGTGTTTGTGTGTACAGTACGGAGGTCTGTGTACGCAAGATGAATGTCAATAGTGTGTGTATTGATAATATGTACTTTGGCCTGTGTACAGACCTTGCTAGATGTCATTGTTCTTGGCCCTTTTCTATCTGATGTTACATGCTGCTTCACTGTATGTTACCTTATCGGCTTACATGTTTGTAGGGTCATAAACACACATGTCCCATACCACATACAGGCATCAGACCCTACTGTATAGTGGCCCAGTATACGTAGGGTTAGTGTGTGAGAGGCACATATGAGGATGGTGTTGAACAAATAGTCCATATGCTGTAATATAACGCTAGCTTATTATACGTGGCTGTGTTCACATTGGCTGTGGTTATGCACTTTCACACTGATGTATCATACTCTGTGCTGTGACGTGCCTGTAGAGCCTGCTATATATGTAGGTACATGTGCATTCCCCCATAGGAAATGTAGGCCAGTGTTGAGCCAGTCTTCCTGTAACCTGCACAGTGCTTTGTTACATGCCTAGCAGCTTAGTATACTTACACAGTGAGATGTCATGTTCAGATACTTGCCAGATGTACTGCTGCCAGGCCTCCCTTAACAGTCATGTATGTCATACAGAGCAGTGGGATGCTGTACAGATGAATGACAATATCTAGTGGGTAGTATGTGGCCATGGCACCTCTGTACCAGTGGTTATTATGTGTCAGGACAGATAGGGCTGTGTGAATGCATAACTTATGGGGGAAAATGTATACCAGTCATTACGTGTTATACCCATCTACATGGCTGTTAACATTCACATTGTCAGGCTTGGTCCATATGTCTTGCACTAAGGGGTTCTGTGTACACCTCTGGACTGTTCAGAGTGTCTCAGAATGTCCACATATATTAGTCAATATCTCTGCTGCAGGCCACAGGAGCATTACATGCTAGCTGTGGTACTGTACTATGATGTCCTTAGAATGCCTGTCAGTAGCCCATGGCACACATGTTAAAAGCAGATTGTGAAGATAATCCCTATTACAGTAGCAATAGCCTAAAAATATGCCTGCTATACACACCTGACATCCCCTTGCACTACAGAGTTGGAACTATAGGGGTTGATGTAGTGCTACACTCCATGTTCAGGACATATGGCAAAAATATATGTATATATAATTATCCAGATATCTATATAGATATATACATATATACATATATAGATGGATATGTATATGTACATATATATATATATATATATATATATATATATATATATATATATATATATATATATATATATATATATATATATATATATATACACACACATACATATAAACACCCAGATATATACATATATAGAGCAATATATGTCTAAACATATACAGATAGAGATACATATGCACATATATATGGATATCTACATATATATTTACATTAGTAGGTATATCAAAATAGATATTTTTGAACATATAGTTATAGATATCTACATATATACCAATATAACTAGGCATATCTGTACACATAGGATGTGCATACATATATAGCTATATAGACATATACCTATATATACATATACGTATATCTATATATACATATACGTATATATACATCTATCTATCTATCTATATATATATATATATATATATATATATATGTGTGTGTGTGTGTGTGTGTGTGCATACGAAGAGATGTACACATGGCCATATATATGTAGCACTATATAGATGCGTATACAGACATATGTATGAGTATACATGTGTATGTACATGTAGACATATACAGACCTATTATATGTATACAACCATAGTCCTGTAATGAGTAAACCTCACGGTTGTGTACATCCTCCCAGATTTATCTGACCGTATGTATCTGCTATGTGCATATTAGGATAAAACAACATATGTGATGCAATAGTCATATTAATAACAAGGACTACACAATTTAGGAACCAAAGGCAATTGTTCAATACTACTCAATATGTGTATTGACAGCTATATTGGTAAAACAACAGCTATCTTCCCAGTGGGCATGGTGTATTGATTAAGTGCTGTGACTTCAGTGTACAGGGTCCTGGGTTCAAGATCTGCAAGGGCTGTTAATTTTGTTGCTGGGTGGAACAAGGGCTGTCAGATACAGAGTGGTTAATGTAGTTTTGAGCTGTCTTAAGTGGGTTTGAGTGGGTTTGCACAAAGCTAAGCAGTGCTGAGTTATGGGTAAAAGTGTGGGTGCTTACACAGTGCAGGCATCACTTACCAGTGTGCAAATCAGCTTAGCTGTTATATTGCAGCAATGTTGATATTTGCTAAGCATGGCTTAGCCCTGGTAACCAGGACACACCACCCAGTCAGATAACCTGTAATAAGTGTATGTAATGCCATGTACAATACATGCACCTATGTGCTGTCATTACAGTAGCAAGGGGTGTGAGTGTCATGTGTGGGACACAGACATATATGAGGCATATACAGCACTGTTATCTGTGTGAATGTGTTACATATAGGCATAGTAGCCCAGGGTACCTGCTGTCACACTGGCATGTAGTGCATCATGGCAGTACTACTGTTGACAGTGCTAACTCAGGCATGAGCAGAGTGCTAAATGTAGTACTGACAACAGGCACATCTGCGGGCATAGCTGGACACTGAGGCCTCCCTGTTGTATCCCTGGTGTGTGAGCTGTGTCACAGTATATACCCCTTACTGGGTAATGATCCATGGCTGTGATGAATACGTATTTTAACAAGAGGGAAGAGCATAGGGTGACATACAAGAGTGGAGGAAGATGCACACAGGTGGATTATATCTTATGTAGAAGGGCCAGTCTGAAGGAGATTGGAGATTGTAAAGTGGTGACAGGGGAAAGTGTAGTAAGGCAGCATAGGATGGTGGTTTGTAGGATGACATTGTTGATCAAGACAAGGAGGATGAGTGTGAGGGCAGCACCAAGGATCAAATGGTGGAAATTGAAAAAGGGTAATTGTGAGGTGATGTTCAGGGAAGTGTTAAGACAGGCACTGGGTGGCAGTTGAAGAGTTACCAAATAGTTGGGTAACTACAGCAGAGCTAGTAAGAGAGATGGCTAGAAAGGTGCTTGGTGTGACATCTGGAAAGAGGAAGCAGGACAAGGAGACCTGGTGGTGGAATGTAGAAGTACAGGAGAGTATACAGAGAAAGTGGTTGGCGAAGAAGAAGTGGGATTGTCAAAGAGATGAAGAAAGTAGACAAGAGTATAAGGAAATGATGTGCATGGTAAAGAGAGTGGTGGCGAAGGCTAAGGATAAAGCATATGAAGAGTTGTATAAAAGGTTGGACACTAAGGAGGGAGAAAAGGACCTGTACCAATTGGCTAGACAGAGGGACCAAGCTAGTAAAGATGTGCAGCAGGTAAGGATGATAAAGGATAATGAGGGAAACATACTCACAAGCAAGGAGAGTGTGTTGGGCAGATGGAAAGAGTACTTTGAGGGGTTGAAGAATAAAGAGAATGAGAGGGAGAGAAGGTTGGATGATGAGCAGATAGTGAATCATGAAGTGCAGTGGATTAGCAAGGAGGAAGTAAGGATAGCTATGAAAGGCTGTTGGTCCAGATGACATACCTGTGGAAGCATGGAGGTGTTTAGGTGAAATGGCAGTGAAGTTTTTAACTAGATTGTTTATTGAAATCTTGGAAAGAGAGAGGATGCCTGAGGAATGGAGAAAAAGTGTTTTGGTACCAATTTTTAAGAATAAGGGTGATGTGCAGAGCTGTAGTAACTACAGAGTGATTAAACTGATCAGTCACAGCATGAAGTTATGGGAAAGAGTAGTGGAAGCTAGGTTAAGAAGGGAGGTGATGATTATTGACCAGCAGTATGGTTTTCATGCCAGGAAAGAACACTACAGATGCGATGTTTGCTCTGCGAGTGTTGATGGAGAAGTACAGAGAAGGTCAGAAGGAGTTGCATTGTGTCTTTGTGGATTTAGAGAAAGCATATGACAGGGTGCCTAGAGAGGAGTTGTGGTATTGTATGAGGAAGTCATGAGTGTCAGAGATGTATGTAAGAGTGGTGCAGGATATGTACGAGGGTAGTGTGACAGCGGTGAGGACTGTGGTGGGAGTGACGGATGTGTTTAAGGTGGAGGTGGGATTACATCAAGGATCAGCTTTGAGCCCTTTCTTATTTGTAATGGTGATGGACAGGTTGACAGACGAGATCAGACAGGAGTCCCCATGGACTATGATGTTTGCAGATGAAATTGTGATCTGTAGTGAGAGTGTAGGGAACAGGTGGAGGAGACCCTGGAGAGGTGGAGATATGCTCTAAAGAGAAGAGGAATGAAGGTCAGCAGGACTAAGACAGAATATATGTATGTGAATGAGAGAGAGGATAGAGGAATGGTGAGGATGCAGGGAGTAGAGGTAGTAAAGGTGGATGAGTTTAAGTACTTGGGATCAACAGTTCAGAGTAATGGTGAGTGTGGAATAGAGATGAAGAAGAAAGTACAGGCAGGAAGGAGTGGGTGGAGAAGAGTGTCAGGAGTGATTTGTGACAGACAAGTACCAGTAAGAGTGAAAGGGAAGGTCTACAAGAGGATAGTGAGACCAGCTATGTTATATGGGTTGGAGACAGTGGCATTGACAAAAAGGCAGGAGTCAGAGCTTGACATGGCAGAGTTGATGTTAGGATTTGCACTGGGTGTGACGAGGATGGACAGGATTAGAAATAAGTATATTAGAGGGTCAGCCCAGGTTGGAAGGTTTGGAGACAAAGCCAGAGAGGCAAGATTACGTTGGTTTGGACATGTGCTGAGGAGGGATGCAGAGTATATTGGGAAAAAAATGCTAAGGATGAAACTGCCAGGTAATAGGAAAAGGGGAAGGCCTAAGATAAGCTTTATGGATGTGGTGAGAGAGAAAATGCAGGTGGTTGGTGTGACAGAGCAAGATGCAGAGGACAGGAAGAAATGGAAACAGCTGATCTGCTGTGGCGACCCCTAACGGGAGCAGCCGAAAGAAGAAGAAGACTGGGTAATGATCCATCATGTGGAATGTAACTGTAGACTACTGTCTGTACAGCATGTTAGTGAGGGCATCTGACATGTTGTTATGGCAAACATATTGTTGTCAGATGTCTATCTGTTAACACACTCATGCTACTGCATAGCTACTTGCAAGATGATGACTGTCAGTCCCTGTACAGATGTCCAGATGGCAGGTATCCAGCTGGGATATGTACAGGCAACCTAAGCTAGACTGACACTGACATGTTGGCCCAGCTGTGTAGGAACTGGCACATAAAGGCGATGTCACCCTGTATGCACCACATGCCACGGGTACCTCCACTACACCACCACAGTCAACAGAACATGCTTGGGTAGAGTTCTCCATTACAGAAACTAACCATGTGTTGTAATGCATGTTGCATACATGTCAACTTGATCACCTCAGTGGTCATGTGCAGGAGCCACCTGGAGGATTGGCTGATGCATGTCACTCTCACCCTGAGGGTCGCGACAGTAGTGTCTGTCGATAGACTGCCCGCTGCCACCTGGCAGGTGGCAGGATACCACTGTACAAACAACCCCTACACAACCCATCTCCCTTGGACAATAGCTAGGTACGCAGCTATGACCACCTGCAAAGATGCACCCCTGTACTGACACGTGTGCATGTGCATGATGGAGTATAGCAGTGTCTGTGTGTTTGCACACCTGTACTTGGGAATTCAATGAGGGCTGTCACAACCAACGCAACACCCATTGCCATAGTCAGTTGTGGCTGCTGCTGTATGGGACATTACATGTACCCTGTTAAGCTAGCCCCCCCCCCCATACCGGCTACTCAAGCCTTGCAGTACCAGCATAACAGTGTTTTACAAATGGCTTGATAGGCATGGGATACCCATTGTGTTCTGGCATGTGTGTGTAGTTGTGCATGTCTGTATATCTGTAGGGTACAGCATTCCGAGGCCACATACTCCTATACAATACCCATTGCCACACAGTAGCATAGATAGTGTTGTTGCTGCCCATAGTTGAGGCATTACAATGCAACACCCTACTACGTTTGTAGCATGTGCATGAGGTGCATATCCCTGTAGTACCATTGTTGGGGCATACTATGGGTTGTATCACAGTCACGGCCCATGTGTGATGGTGGGTATGGCAAAGTGGCATCATGGGTTTCAGGGAATACAATATCCACTGGGGGATGTGGGTGCTGTGTACACTGTCATTACACCAAGGTACACCCAGTATATGTCCCATGTACCACGTTATGGTTACCACTGTCACCATCAACCATACAGGTAACTGTTACCACAATCCAAGCCAGTTATGCATGTGATGCATGCAACACATTGGACATACGGTCAGGTTAGTTAGCAGCGAAAGGCCCTGGTATCTCGGATGTGTGTCTGGCTGTTATGTGTCTGTAAATGTGTATATGATGGTATGTCACACTATGTATTGTCCAAATACACCCATTACATCCCCTATTAGCATACTGTACATGTCTGGGGATGCTCTACATGTAACATATAACTTGGGACACACCTCATCCCAAACGTTGTGTGGTGTGTGCAATGTAAGCCACACACTTCAGTATCACTACATAGGTAGGTAGGGGTCTAGTTCCAGTGTTGCCAAGTAACAGTGTGTGTGTATGTGGATGGGTCTTCATCAAGTTGCAGGGTATAATGCCTCAGCGAGCCACCTGTCCATGTGGCACAGGCAATAACCAGTTTAGTAACCTGTGACATGTGTTCAACTGTACCCCAGATATGTCACAGCCTTGGTGTCACCACAGTGACATACCCAGTTGTGGAATATGACTGCAGACCATCCTTGTGCTGACACATGTACACCTAAAACACAAATGGATAACATTATAGGGACTGCAATTAACCAGTATTACTAACAGCTATAATGCATCATTGCTGGATGTCTACACTACCTGCCATGTATGCATTACACTTTACTTCTTACAACATTTTACACTGCAGTACTGTGGTGCTCTGTAGTACAGTCACCATGTGCATCAGAACCATATCAGCCTGTCCCTGCATTGATGGTATGGATGACAGGGATGTGGCACAGGTATCATCATATGCACAGGGTGTGATGTTGGTTTGCCAGAGGCCGAAGGTGGGCCATACATTGGACACCATGTGTGTGGGTGAGGGGTGTACTGTGATGAGCTGGGCAAAGTGATGTGTGTGTAGGTATGGCGTTGCCCTAGGTGTGTTTGCATAGTGTGTGGGTATGCATGCACACAGTTCTGCCATGTGGCTGCCCTACACAGGTGTTTATGGACAGCTGCAGACCATACCTGGTAGGGTGTGCAGTTCATTGCCTCCGGCCATGGACATGTGGACTGTGCCTGCCAGGGGTTCTATGGGCAAGTCCAGGTACAGGCCTCAACAATGTGCTACTCACACCTGCTGATGACAACTGTCCACTGGTACCCGGTCCCTCCTGGGACTGGCCAGGGCCACGTGCATGCGGCCTGCTGTGGTGTGGTTTGCTCAGCACACCCCCTGCACTGCTGGGCTGCTACTGCAACTGTGAGAGCCCCTTGGTGTCCTACCATGTCCACTTTGACAGCCAGCTGTCAGTGTTGCTGGCCCACATTCATGCAGGTGTCATCACATCCCCACCACACGTTGAAGCACGGACCCACCACGGCCGATGAGGGGCATCATCTCACCATGCCATCTATCCATGAGCTTGGTATAAGCACGGATGGCACCTGACAGTTCACGGAGGTTGTCGCTTACAGATGCAATAGCAGCCCTCTGCAGCCTCAAGCCCTGTCTGGTGTAACGTTACATTCGTGTCTGCATTTCAATGACAGCCTGAAACATGCATCTACTGGTACCAGCTATGTCACCTATGGCAGGAGCATGATATCCAGCAGCCCTACCACGAGCACCCTGGGACATCCACCTATGTGGTGCCCTGCTTGACATCCGGTTATGCCTGCTGCAACTGGACACAGTAGGCATGGTTACCACACTTTCCTGGGCACTCCCACCAAATGCCATTTGTCCCTCTGCTATGGTCACTGGTGATGGGGTATGTGTAAGCACAGAAACTGTGTGCAGAGTTGGGGTGGCTAAAAGGGGGATGTCACATGTTGGTGCAGTGTCAGCCCCTGCCAACCCCAACTGTGCCTCAACAGTACTATCATCATCTTTGGTGTCTGTATGGACACCACCATCAGATTGCTTGCAGGAGGGACCCTGACCCACCTGGCCACCTGTGGGGGAAAATAATAAACACACTTTAAAACCTGTACAGCATTGCCTAACAGTACACACACACACACACACACACACACACACACACACACACACACACACACACACACACACACACACACACACACACGCATAGCCATACTACCTACCTTTCCATGGCTGTACAGACAGTCCCACATTTATGTCCATGTGGTACCCCATCCTGCATCACATTTGTTAACATACACACATTTATACCACTGCTTAACATATCAGTCCTTTAAATGCCTACACAAGCGGACACACCACAAGACATGTTACTACATTACCTGCCTGACCTGTGTGTAGTGGTTTTACATGGCCTCACATCTGTCATTTGGTATGCACCCTCTGTATGTTCGGACATCATGAGCATGGCCCCTATATGTGTGGGCTACTATGTTCTATACATAATATCATGCTCTGTTGTGGCATGTGCATGTAATGCTCAGTACATGCCAGATATGCTGCTCATGCAGCCTATCATGTGACAAGTGTAATATATGGAGACACTCCCTGGTGTTGACTAGTACTTCCCCAATGCACCTGTAGTGCTGCATATGTGGGTTGCAGGTGATCTCCTTACTGAATGCAATATTAAGGGTGTACCTGGTGTCTACCTTCCCTCTTGATGCCTGCTCCATGCTACAGACCATATTATACTGTCAGCTGTCCTGTAACTACGCACATGACAGGTATTCCTGGTGTGTAATGTGGCAGTCCATGTCCATGTACTGCACAGTCCGAAAGGGAGGTGCAGCTGTATGAACACCTCACAATCTCACATGTGCATACATGGCCACCCACACAAACACACACATGCACACACATCCTATATGCATCTACCTCCCTCCACTTCACCAGAGTGACCCTGCAGACAAACTAACTAACCACCAGGATGCACACACACACACACACACACACACACACACACACACACACACACACACACACACACACACACACATACAGATGAGGTTGTACAATGATAGTACACACAGTCCTCCTATTACCCATCTGTGAACATGCAGATCATATGGTACAGAACAGCATGCAGTTCAGCTATAGTCAATCCATGCTAGCAACAGTATACATGTGTGTGATGTATGTGCTGTGTCACTAGATGATAACCCTTCCTCTGGATACCACAGAACCCATGTACACAGTATTGCTGTGCATCTGTTCTGCACCCTGCCATGTACTGTGCACCACACCTCACAGGTGTACAACCCATTGTGGAATGTGTAGTACTGTGTCAGTTATGTCAACTTTAATGCTCACGGCCCCTATGATTTTCAGCAACACATACCTGGGATGATATGTGGACAGTTGTCATTGGTGAATGCCTGACGCCTGATTGACAGCCCTCAACATCAGCAGACCATGTATGGCCAATATAATACTCTTACACTGACAACCATCAGAGCATACCGTGGTTATGGGGGGTGTACACAACTTCATTGATTTGACACATCCATCCTTGATCTGCCATGGGACCACATCACCACATATCTTAGCAGTACACAAGCCCGATATGTGACATATGTCCTGTACTTTCACATGCAGTGTCTACAGATTGTGTTAGCTGTGTGGCTACTGACCACAATGCATACACAACGTGTGGGCATATGTGTGCACACTCTTACCATGACAGTTTATTGAACCTCTTGCTGTGTGTACTACAGCAGTCACTATTCCTGGCAGGGGTATACCAGCATGGGCTATCTGCATTTGCCAGTGTATATTCAGTCTGCCCTACACGTCACCTATTCTTCATGACTGCAAGGTCTACTCATGTGCACATCCCATGGTGTTTACACACTGCCGTCACTATTGCTGTGGGGGTAGGGTTACGGCTGCCACAGGTCCTGACCCTGACTATGTGCAGATAGAGCCATTCCTAGCATCCTTAGGATCCCTGCTGCAGTGCACTGGTGTGTCATGCTGACACCCCCTCCTTCAGCTTTTATGCAGATGCATGACAAGTAATCCCTACACATGTGTATCACTTTGCAGTGTCCCATACACCGAACACCACGTTACAGCCTAGACCCAGCTGATAATGTGGACTACTGTAATGCCTTATGCAATAGTGTATCTCTGCAGGATTTGCCATCGTCCTACTGGTATATACACTAGTGTTGCACTGAATCTGTATATGGGTGTTGTTCTGAACATGTCCCTACTGTAGGCCATGTCTCCCACCATTATGTTACTCCCTGTGGACACATGCTGCAATGACAGGATGTTAGTTATCATGCAGGTGTCTGACATATCCTTCCAATACCCCATCATGGTCACCCCTGTGACGCAGTGTATTTCACAGCAACAATATGGGCACATGTACAGTATGCATTTCGGGTAGGTGTATTAGATGTGTGCAGGGAATATACCATCACCATTACATGGCCAATGTGTTGGCAAGCATCTACATAAACCATACTCACCAGCTACAGGCTGCTGCCTTGTTGGTATCCTGGAGGGATCTACATTAGAGGGTGAGAGATGCAATGTCAGTAGCCACACCCGTGGCAGTGCTACAGGGTGAGTGCAGTATTAAAATACATCAATGGTACATTTCCACAATACTACCACATCTGGACATCTGTTTATCACCACAATGCAGCAACACAATACATCTATGATGTCAGATATGCATAATCTACCTGTACTGATGCGGATGTATACACAGCAGTGGTCTACTGATGTGCCCTGTGTCTTACCTGCACATTCCTCGGCCAGTGTGTGGGTGCCACCCACCTCCGCAAAGGTGTCCAGCGGTTGGTGTCTGGCTGGACAGGCAGGTTCCATGAGGCTGGCCAGGAGCTCCTCCACACGTGTCAGGGGGATGGATGGCATGGCCCTCACATGATGAGGTGATCCCCCCAGACTGCAGCAGCATGCTGACAGGCATTGCAAAGCAGGACATTACAATGATGCCAGACCTGCTCATAACTGCTGTTGTGCAGTCTGACATCATTGACCCCGTGACTAGGTCATTCCACAGAGCGGTCCGCTCTTGCTGTTGATGGGCAGCCCTGCCAAACAGCACTGGGTATTGCTGGATCAGGTGTGATATAAGCACATCATTCTCAGCTGTTAAATAGGTGGTCACGCGTGCATGTGACATCTTGGCTGAAAGACATAAAGATAGAAATAGGTCTGCGCAACTCATACAGCAAGGTTACCACAGTTCGTAATACACATCTCTGTCACCCCCCCACCATATCAGCTTCAACAAACTGTATACACAACTCATTAGGTATGGCTACAGCTTACCTACCAGTGGGACAGATATTGTATTGTACCACACTTCCTGCTATGTGACTGTAGCCATGTTCCCTGTGTGGACACTTGCATTGCTAGCCTGTTACAGACTATTCACCTGCATGCCATTGTCAGGGTCACTATGCTTACATATATGCCTGTGGCATGGCTGCTTTGGGATTGCTGCACATCTGACATTCTGTGTTATTGGGGATATCTATGCATGCTGTTGGAAATGTTGCGGGATTGTGTAGACTATTACTACCAACATATGTTCTATAACAGTGACACAATAACATGTGTATGTACTATTGGCCAGCAGAACCGCCTCTCCAAACCCATCTGCCCATGATACCTGGCCACATCACAACCTGGGGCCTCCTCGTGTACTGGTCCAGCAATACCATCAGGTGGAACCAACACAGGGAATGTCGTCCCCCCCGGGGGTACACACTGACATGTTCCTATCCCCTGAGGTCAGGTATAAGGTCTGTTCCATAGCGGTCTCTACAGACACATGTGGGATGTGCTACATCACTCTGAGGTACCCAGTACACATTCACAGGGCCGACATGCTCTTCCTGCTCAGCCTCCAGGCCATGCACCTTCAAGACATGGACTGTATTGGGGCCCATGGGGCGTACACATCACAGACCACACACACCATCCAGGGTGTTTACCCACCACATGTGTCACATACCAACCCTGTAGACTGTCATTTATATCTACCAACCCTGACCACCTCCACAACTATACCTGCCATACTTCCCCATATTCCCATTGCATACTTCACAGATGGGGCAATGTGGTCCCAACAAGGGACTACCATGTGACATACCCATCCATGTTGCACACACTGCCAGCTGTAGATATCTGTGTATATTGCTATGTGTGCTGCTGCCTCGCACATAGCATGCATCACTGTGGTAGTAATATAGGGGACATGTCTTTACATACATATATGTTTGTTTGTGTGTTTGTATATATGTAGTCATGTGCATATAGGTGTATCTCTATAAATGTGTAGATATATGTGATGTATATATGTGCTCATATATATGTCTACACATGGGTATCTGTATATTTGTGGACATACATGCTGATATATATATATATATATATATATATATATATATATATATATATATATATATATATATATATATATATATTATATATGTGACATATGTACACATATGCATACCTATATGTGGGGTACATTCAGTCATCAGGACCACAATCTCACAACACCTTCCTGCACAGCTGCACTGTTCTGCCTTGCTACAACACAGACAGGTGCCACATATGTACATGGCCTGACATTAGGGGGGTATATGTAGGACCCGATTACAGATAACCCTATTTTACACCTATGGCATTCCTGCATGCTACATTACAAATTAACCTGAGTATCCTGCAAGTGGCAGGCTGTGGGTCCCATGTGTCCACCATAATGGCATTACTTCCACCACCAGCTATTGACCATGTAATATACATACTTCCCATTACACAAACAACACTATGATGGCTTACATCTTTTCAGTCAGTGCTGATCTGCACAGTTGATGGCTATGGCCCACTACCCACAGGGACAGACACTATTGTCCATAGCAATTGTTCAGTTGAGCATCATTACAACACCTGATAGCACATATAAATCATTCCACATCATATTTTCCATTATTATGGACCAGGTACTACATTCATTTACATGCATATATACTTCACATACCTGTTGTGGGAATTATGTCAATTCTGGATGGTTTGCTGGATGTTTGACTGGTTTGTTCTTCTTTTGGCTTTCACTTTACCTTAGGCTTTTTTTTTCTTTCTTTCTTTCTCTCTTTCTCTTTCTCTTTCTCTCTATCTCTCGGTTTCTCTCCAGTAAATAGATTGAGCTGCTTTGAATAGATTGCAGCATGCCTTTAGTAGGTGATGCACATGATCAGGCAATGGCCTCTGCGCCAGTTGGTGTCCTCCACTTGCTAACTGCATGCAGCTTGCTGTGTAGTACTTCCAATTACCACTGTTATGGCAACCACCTGCTATAATCCCTACATCATGTGGGCATGGTCCCTTTACCTTTCTTGTGTGATGGACATCCTTCCTGCATGTGGACATTAGTGTTACACACATCAGGTAGCCATACCTCCTACAGGTGAACCTGCACACTCAGACCAGCTACATATTTGTAGGAGGTTCCAGAACTACAAAGCATGAGTAAAGTTGTGTTATGCTTTGTATAGTACTGGTGTTACAGGGTATGTTTTTACATACTAGTTTACCTTGGAATGCAGTCTGTCTGCATAGCTCTCAACTGTGGACCTATCCTCTTGCTGGCCAGAGGTGTGCCTATTATGTTTTGTCTGTCCACCACACAGGTCCTGTGTCAGATATTTCACTGGCAGTGTGCGTGTTGAGTGCTATCAGTACATGGCTGCATCCATTTATGTTTCTAACCTCAAATCCCTGACTAAGGGCATGTTGCAGACGATCCTGTAACACCAGCAACTTGCTTAGTGTATGACAACAGTTTTCCACATATGGGCCTGTGTTCCAGTCTCTGTCCTCCACCTACATACCAAGCTTTGCACATACAACATGCTATCAGGGGTTGTTCTGTAGTGGGCTGTGAGTATGTCATGCTGCCATTCCTGCATTCAGGCCACTGCTGTTGTATCCCCCACACATACGGTGGGGCTGGGGCCATATATGTCTGGGCTTCACCTACACAATACATGTGTGCCCTGTTGTACTCCAGAGGCCAGTGTATGTAACAGTGGGATATGGCCCTGTATTATTGATTCTGGGGGGGATGCACCATAACTAATCTAGGCTGTTACAACATGTGGGGGGTATCAGGGGTGAGCCGCCTTAAGGTATCTGGATGGACATTACCATACAATTCACCTATATTTAAATTAATTACATAAATTGGGTTAATGCAGGCCTACTGCCTCCTGCCATACAGACTGTTCTGTTTGTCAGTGTGCTTGTAATGGTGTCAGTTATGCCTTGTTATGTAACAGTTACATCCCATTGTGTCAACTGAGGTTTTTACCACCTAGTGATTGTGTACAGAGTGTAGAGAGAGGCTGCTGAACTATACATCTGCATTACTTACTGTTGATTGTTTGGTATCCTGTGGCCCAGTCTGTCTTTACTATTGTACTATTTGAAGGGCTTGGCCTGGACAGTAACATTTGTAAACCTTTCCAGACTAGTGTATTAGTATAACTGTTTCACAGTTGCATTACTCCGTTTATATGGATGTCCGTGTCTAAACAGCTATATGACATGGCATATACAACTGCAATAGTACAGAAATAAAGGTTTCCCATTTATGCAAACCTGTGTGTACTGTTATATCCTATAACCTCTCTGTGGGTATATGTTGCAGACAATTGTCATTTGTATGGGTGGCTCCTATAGTGTCCAGTCATTAAGGTGTTAACTGAAGGCATAGTGGCTGTTCCATATTGTGTGCACCTTCTACATATGTATCTTACTATACATATCTCTGCATGTGTATGTGTAGTCACATATATATGTAGATATATATATATATATATATGTATGTATATTTGTATCTGCATATATGTGTCTGTGTATATGCATCCTAGGGATGTTGATAGCTTCCACATTGCACATTACCTATGGGAGCCAGACTGTACTGCATGATAAGTTACCAATACCATCCTGACATCATACAGGTGGGATGGAGTACTGTTAACATCTTGTGCCCATATCATGTCAGGTCCTTGTTATGGGATCTGCAACACTTGGTAGTGTATTACAGGGCGGATGTGTTTGGCTGTGGGGGGTATACCTATTCGTACAAGACGTATGTTGTTTGGGGCCTCTCGACCCCATTAACAGTGCATATGGATATATATGTTTTTGTTATGTCCCATTGTTATCTATAGATGTATGTCCGTATATACCTATATAGTTATATATATCTGCTTACATATATATAACTTGCTGTATATATTTAGAGATATAGATGTAGACATATATATCTATATATGTATGCATTTGTATGTATATATGTTTATATATATATATATATATATATATATATATATATATATATATATATATATGTATATATTTCTATATATATAGCTATATCTACATATATAGATATGTTGTATCTGTGTAGATATTAATATATATATATATATATATATATATATATATATATATATATATATATATATCTACACACACACACACACACACACACACACACACACACACACACACACACACACACACACACATACCCACAAATACTTCTACATGTTGGAATACATTCCCTGTACTGTTGAATGACTGGGCTGGATGATATATTTGTGAAAACATCAGGGTTATGTGTATGTGACATGGCTTAGTGGTCAATCACTTTGGCTATGGTGTGCAGGGTCCTTGTTTCAAGCCTTACAGAGGCTGATTATTTTGTTGCTGGGCAGAACAAGGCCTGTTGAATACAGAGTGATTAAGGCACTTATAAGCAGTTGTAAGTGGGTTTGTGCAAATTTGCACGGAGGTAAGCACTGCTAATGTCTGGTTACAGTTTCTTATACACAGTTAGCTTCTAAATTGCTTATCCTGTGTAGGCAGTGTTTAACCCTCCCCCTGCAAACAGACTTAAACCCACTTACTCCTGCTTAAAAGTGCTGACTCTCGCTTACCCAGCGCTAATTTCTTTAAAAGAAAAGAAATAAGGGTTGATAGGAAAGTGGTGAAAAGGGGGCACAAAGAGGGAAAGACAGTAGGGAAAATAGCTAGGGATGTGCAGTAAGGATGTGGGGAAGGTCCATATCTGCCCATTTCTTCTACAGCAACAGCTGTGCATATACACTGAATTTGGAGGTAGGTTTGGACACTCAAACTCCTGAGAGAGGGGTGAGGACAACAATAATATGTTGTGATGCCAATTAAACCTGATTACATGTGTCCAGTGGACACTTGTGCAAAATGGACAGCTATGTATGGGACATGATTTTTTATTTTGGACAAGATTGCCCTTTTTGTTTTTTTTAAGGTGAGTGTGGGATGTTGGGGAGGGGTAGTAGGTATATGTGGGGAGGTAGGTTGGGTAGGTTAACAGACAAGACAAACAAGATGCATACAGGGGCAGTATATGACACATGTGGGGGGTAAACACCTTGATGGGGAGGGGTGTTGGGAAATCATAAGCCCATGAGCCCCCTAGTGGAAACAGTGGGACTGAGGTCCCTACCCATGGGTAGTCACCACTGCACCTTCACAGCCCCAGTGGTGGCTCTCCTGGTGACTGAGTCGCAGAGCCAGACTGATGCTCTAGTCCCGACACAAGGCCCTCAAGTTGGCGTAGAAAATCACCAAGCTGCTGGTTGAGCTCTCTACGCACCACAACCCGGAACTGGCGATGGGTGACAAGTACCTGTCCGTGCCTGTTCCAGGGGGGTTGAGCCCCATCCCCTGAGGTGGCTCCACC
Organism: Protopterus annectens; assembly: GCF_019279795.1. Classification (NCBI taxonomy): domain Eukaryota; kingdom Metazoa; phylum Chordata; order Ceratodontiformes; family Protopteridae; genus Protopterus; species Protopterus annectens. Next base: position 968,364,519 of record NC_056732.1, read on the forward strand.
CAAAGGTGGTGCAGGACCAACAGACGAGGAGGTCCTGGGTTGGGCCCCAGACATGCTGGTGCCCAGTGCCACGGCCAGCTGAGGTGGGACAGGTGGGTCCGCTGGTACCGGCCTTCTCAAATGTGCTATAGTGTTTAGATTTTATCATATGTGGGTTAGTAATAGTAAACACATTCCAGGGTTAGGTATAACAGCATGCATTTATATTCCCATTAACTGAGACACCAGATGTGTAACGGTTGCATAGCAAACAGAACGCATGCATATATGGGACCACAGTGGTTATAACAACAGCATGCAGGTACATTGATGGCACCATGCCAACAATGTTGGAATAATTCAATATAGCACATGCATGGAAACAGATATAAATATTTATTAACCGATATGGCATAATTAGAATATTCGAGACATTACATACCGGTTGGGGTGGGTATGTAGTTTATTGTTGGAGATATGGTGAGGGGAGAGAAAGATGTCAATTAACAACTAGTATATTCCTGTAGTCCACATTACTTTCCTAGTCAGTACTGTTATCTGTACCTTACAAGTATTACTACACTACCCTATAGCCTTAGTTTGGACAGTGATATGGCTGTTGTCATCGTTATACATGAACTGGTTTTACCTGCAGTATACACCTCTTACCTGGTATATCTGTGGAGGAAATGTTTATTAACACTAACTGTTTCTACACATTCTCCCAGATTCCAGGTTGATGTTGTGCACATAGCTATTCAACTCTTTCTGCACAGACTCTGGCCATGTCTTGACCACATTCAGGTGTACCAGGACATATCTAGACTATTGCCCTCTTCAACCTTTATTGACTTGACACATACATATACATGCTTTCCTACACAGTTATATTACGTAGCACAGTGTGGGTGATGGTGGTCAGTGATACTTTATGATTCAGAGAAACTGCAACACTCACTATTCCCTACAATACCAGAGTAAACCATACCAGTACAGAGTATGAAGGGTTTTATTTCTCAGCACAGTGTTCATATCCGACTTACCTGTGGGAGCAATGATTGTTAGCACTACCTGATTGTTGCCACACAAAGTTCCAGATTACACATTACTATTGTGCACATACATCTCACTCTGTTACTATACACACTCTGGTCACAGCTTGACAACATGGGGGTGTAGATAGGACATACTTGGCTTATTACTCTCCTTACAGTTTCAGGAGTTGCTACAGTGACAGGTTTGTTCTCATAGAAGTTTGACAATCACTTGTATTCCCTGTTGGCTGGCTAAACATCTGGGATCATCCCATAGACTTCACAGGGGGACAGGCAGCATATATGGGTCTGTATACTGGACATCCTGGTCTTATCTGTACAGTTGTGGGGTATGATTCTGTATGCAGCCTACTTCCACTCCCAGGATTCAGACCATGGCTGTGTCTGCTACAACTTAAAGACTGCCATCAGAGTTGTGTGTGTGCATAGATATTGCTGTATATCTCCTATCTGCTTTCTGTCTTATAATTCTCCTGTGCTTTGGCACTCTTATACAGATATCCTAGACAGTTATATTTTGTAGGACAGTGTGGGCAACAGTGATGACTACTACCTCATTATTCAGAGCAACTGCATTAGTCACAATGCCATACAATATCAATGTAAACAGTACCAGTACAGGGTAACATTCTTGTATTTCTATGCACAGTGTTGGTATCCGACAGACCTGTGGGATAACTGCTTGTTAGCACTACCTGAATGTTGCTACACACAGTACTAGATTACACATTACTATTGTGCACATACATCTCACTCTGTTACTGTACACACTCTGGCCACAGCTTGACAACATGGGGGTGTAAATGGGACATATGTGGCTTCTTACTCTCATATGTTTTTGGAGAGTTGCTAGTGTGCCAGCTTTGTTCTCATAGATGTGTCAATTGGTTGTATTTCCTGTTTGCTGCTATATGTCTGGGATCCTCCCACTGATTTCACTGGGGGACAGGTTGACAGGCACCAGATATGGGCCACTTTACTGGACATTCTGGACATATTAGTACAGTTGTGGGGTATGATTCTGTATGCAGACTACTCCCACTGCGAAGATTCGAACCATGGCTGTGAGCTAAATATTTAACAGTGCATATCTCAGTTGCATGTGCTATTTGGGTTTTGTTGTCTGCCTTTTCCCTGTGTCTCTCAGTTGTACTAAATGGCCTCTGGGGATTACACCAGTCATATACAAGCATTCCTACACATTCTATTTATGGTGCACAGTGTGGGTAACAGTGCTTAATACAACAGAACTATTATGTGATTGCAAATCTATATTACCATATGATACCAGAGTATATACATGCAGTCCAGCAGTTAGAACTTTATTGTCAGACTATTACGCTTTCTTTACATACAAAGTATATGAGATCCTTCCTGCCATATTCTCTGGTGTATGCAGTACTTGTCTTGAACAATACAGGTTTTATACAGGCAATTAATTTACTAATACTTTTAGTTTTATTTCCTATGAGAGTAAATGCATGAGTATTACTGACCTGCCTCATGTCGTAACCTCTCCAGGCGACTGATGTGGGCCTCCTGGTTCGCAGCCCACTCCATTGCAGCTGTGGGGGACATAAGAGGAATATTTAGCCATACCTATCCATGATATACATAAGTTGGCAATTATTACACACAGGGATAAATACAATTCCATGGCTTTGGAACTGTTGAATGATACTAGTATCTATTTAGAGTTACCCCTAAATCCAATGAGAGAGTACAACATGTTATTGTTGGAAATATTGGAAAGGGGTGAGCGGCTGGGTTTTTATCCAGGATGTGAAAAGGTTACATATCAAGAATCCACTAGTGGCCAGATTTTTTACCATCCCTAAGGTACATAAAAATCTTATGGATCCACCTGGACGCCCTATAGTTTCAGGAAAAGGAGGATACCTTCAGAATGTAGGAATATTTTTGGATTCCCTGCTAAAAGGATATCTGGAGAGAGTACAATCTCATGTTAAGAATAGTGAAGAGGTGTGTTCCAAGGTTAGTAATATAGTATGGGATGAGGGTTTCTATTGGGCTAGTATAGACGTTAAATCTTTATATACTAGCATCAGTAAGTGGCATGGTCTAAAGGCAGTGGAGAAAATGTTATGGGATGGACCTAGAACTTTCTTTATAATCAGTCTGTTGGATTTCTGTCTCACACACAATTGTTTTGAGTTTGAGGGAAAATATTTTTTGCAAAAAGAGGGCACAGCTATGGGGGCAGCGTTTGCGCCCTCATATGCAATATTGTTTATGGCCCATTTTGAAAATAGTTATATTTATCCCTCTTTCTTCTACAAAAATAAGGTAGTCAAATATATGAGATTTATTGACGATCTTTTATTTTTATGTAGTGGTGTGCCAGAAGAGTTTAAAAATTTTGTGTCTGAGTTGAGGCAGAATGATTGGGGCTTAGATTTCACCAGTAACATAGGGGGAAGATCCATCCAGTATTTGGATGTAGAAATTTATGTGAGCCAAGAAAATATAATTCAATATAAACCATACTATAAGGAGACTGCAGCAGAAAATTTTCTCCATGCCTCTAGCATGCATAGTGATTTCTTGATTGAATCTCTCCCATTTGGAGAATTTAAAAGAATAGGAAGGCACATTTCGGAAAAAAAGTCAATACCAGTAGAATTCAATAAAGTGGAAGGTAAACTATTGGAGAGAGGGTATTCTGTTATGAGTATAAAAAAAGCCAGGAGGAAGGTGGAAGATGAATTGGGCATAACTAGAAGGCCCAGTAAAAGAGTTAGATTCAAAGGGGTGGGATTATCTGAAGATCGTGGCACCCAGTGTAAAAACATTACTGGATTTAAGGAATTAGATGAGAAAATATTTTTTGTAACAAAATTTTCCCATTTTTCTCAAACTTTAAAAAAACTAGTGGATAGATTCTGGCCAATTATTTGTGAAGATGAAAAAATTGGAATGCTTTTTCCATCCCGGGTAACTTTTTCATATAAAAGATATTCTAATCTCAGGGAAATTCTAAATTCTAGAATTAAGGAGAAAGAGAGTGAATGTGAGAGAAGGGGCTCATTTAGATGTGGAAAATGTAAAGTGTGTGGGTTAATCAGGAATTTGGATGGTTGTAAAATCAATGGGGTCAAATATAGAGCCAAGGAATTCTATAACTGCAACTCAACGGGGGTTGTATATATTTTAGGATGTGGATGTGAGAGGCAGAATTGGTATGTAGGACAAACCACTAGAAGGGTTAAATTAAGGATTTTGGAACACCTGGGTGATATAAGGCATAAGAGAATGGAGAGCCCAGTAGGAAAGCATTTTTTTGATAAACATGGGGGGGTTCCAGAAGGATTTGTTTTCAGTGTTTTAGGTAGACCCAATGTGTTTGGAAACGAGGCCATTTTTCGTGAAAAACTACTTTTGATGGAGTCAAGGTTCATTTTTAATTTAAAAACTATTTTTCCAAATGGGATGAACATGGAGGTCTAATATGTTTGGTAATGTGATATTTTCATAGTATATGGATCATAAATAATGCTCATAGTAAAGTCAGTTTATGTATATGTTCTCCACATGCTTCTAAATGTTTTTAAATATATTTGTTTAAATGTTTTCAAATATATTTATTTAAACATATTCATTTAAATGGCTTGCAAGGTTAACATTGTGTGAAAAATAAGTATACAATTCCATTGTTAGTATTTATATTTATATGTATGTTTATAGTACTAAAATGAGAGTTATTTATTCTCTAAATTATTATGTCACTTAGAGATGTCAAGTTTGCTTTAAGTAGTAATGAAACTATGGTAACAAATCAAAATAATATGGTGCATTAATTGTTCAATTAAAGATTTGTATAAAAATGGGTGGAGCACTTAGTAAAAATGTATTCCAGGAGAAGGCGAAGGCCGAGGTACCAGAATAATAAAAAAAATTAGTATTGCAGCAGTTGGTGTTCTCCTTTGGTATTCTACATGTTTCTTTGGTGAAGAAGTGGAGGATTTGTGTATATTTTTTTCCCTGTGTCTCTCAGTTGTACTAAAAGGCCTCTGGGGATTACACCAGTCATATACAAGCATTCCTACACATTCTATTTATGGTGCACAGTGTGGGTAACAGTGCTTAATACAACAGAACTATTATGTGATTGCAAATCTATATTACCATATGATACCAGAGTATATACATGCAGTCCAGCAGTTAGAACTTTATTGTCAGACTATTACGCTTTCTTTACATACAAAGTATATGAGATCCTTCCTGCCATATTCTCTGGTGTATGCAGTACTTGTCTTGAACAATACAGGTTTTATACAGGCAATTAATTTACTAATACTTTCAGTTTTATTTCCTATGAGAGTAAATGCATGAGTATTACTGACCTGCCTCATGTCGTAACCTCTCCAGGCGACTGATGTGGGCCTCCTGGTTCGCAGCCCACTCCATTGCAGCTGTGGGGGACATAAGAGGAATATTTAGCCATACCTATCCATGATATACATAAGTTGGCAATTATTACACACATAGTGGGGTGATACTTAAACACAGCTGGGACATCCCCTTCCGCTCTAGCCTCTTGGATCCACTGGTCCAAGAGGTCCCACTTATGCTGCTTCAGGTCGGCATAGTGATGCCTGACCTGCTCACCAGTTCGGGGTATGATAGTGGCACTGGTGAGGTCACAGGCGAGACAGTCCCAGGCCTCCCCCTTATATTGGGAGCCCTGGTACTGACCCTGCAGCAGTCTCTGATCATGGTCTTTGACAAGGAGTCCTGCCATGACTCTGGACTCCTGGATGCACCAGCATTGCACCCGAAAGTGCAGACTTTCTCCCCTTCCTGATATGGTGCCTGCAAGGGGAAGCTACAACCAGTTATGAGATGTATTCCCGCCTCTTGGGTTTAAGTAGGGCTGATTTCTTGCACTTTTCCATGATTGGCCGATTTTGAAAAGGCTAAGCCATGGGCAAACCTGCTTACCTAGGGGTGGCATTGTTTAAAGGGGTATTCCTCTGGGCATACTGAGTTAGCTAGCCTACACATTGCTTACACCTCCTAAGCTGGCCTGTGCAATGCATAGCGTTGCTTACATTAGACTTTGCATTATATTTCCTTTTTGGCATTGATTTATTATTCATTACACTTTATATGTATGCCTGGTATCCATGATTCATGTGTACGTACACTGTATGGGGTCCTTGTGTTTTATTGGGGACTTCAACACTCTATTACAATTACACCTGACTTCTGCGCTTAATGCTGTACTCCAGTTCACATATTTATGTTATGTAGTGGGTTAAGGCACATATGTCTGTATACTGATTCCTTTCACAGGTTCAGTTTGATTTTACTATGGTGAGGACTTGTTTGCTGATACCTCATTTTTCTGCAGTTCTGTGATGGCTTGGTGGTTAACTACTGTGACTATAGTGTATAGGGTTGTGGGTTCAAGACCTCCACGGCTGTTTATTTTATTGATGGGCAGAAGAAGGGCCATTGGATATAGAGTGATTAGCGCACTTTTGAGCATTTGTAAGGGGTTTGCAAAGGGTTTGCATGAGGATAAGCGATGCTAACCTCCGGTTACATATGCTTACAGAGAGTTAGCTTCAAATTTGATTAACCTGTGTGCGCATTGCTTACCCCTGCACAAATGGGCGTAAACCCATTTACTAGTGCTTAAATATGCTTAATACTGCTTACTGGTGCTTAAACCTGCTTACTAGTGTTTTATTCATCATGATATTGACACCTCACATGTGCATTTACTGCAGTACTCCAGTTCATAAATATATGTTATTTAGTGGGTAATGCAACATAAATATTAGTCATAACATGCTTTGCCATGGAAAATGGCATGTGCTGCAGTGGGACTCAAACCAGGAATGCCTGAATGCTCTGCCCACTACATATCTGCTATGCTCCTTCATTTGCATATATCTTCCTTGTTATCCTCTTCAGCCATTTAAGCTGCATTAACTGTAGCTAAGCGATGGGCACACCCGTGCACCTACAGTTAGCTTTAATTGGATTTTTGAAAAAAAAAGGGTCTGTTCATTTTTTTTCTGTATACTTTCTGTTGGTGGGGATATGCAGACACCTATGAGTGGTCTCACTCATTTCTTAGCCCTTTCTGCTGTTCTTCATTGCGGGGGCATGTATATTCTGAGAGCTCTGCCCTCAGACACGCCCCCTGCACTCTTAAACACTCCATGTAAGATTAAGAGCTCAGGCAGCACACCTCATTAATATGCATGGCGCGCTGCCATCCTGCTCCTAAATGGCCGTCTCTGTGCAGGCCTAAGCTAGTCCTGCATGGAGGAATAGTAAATCTGGGGGTATATATTCCCCGTTATGAAGGAGATATGGGCTTCCTCAAAATTGATTACATGTATAGATCTGCAGTTTTAGGACTGCATACATATCTGCTGACCTCACAAGACACAAACATAGTGAAAGTTGTAAAAGATGAGGAGAATAAGTCTAAGATGACGTCTCTGTTTAGTTTAGTAAAGGCATACCAGTGTCAAGTGGGAAGTGAAATCAAATGAGAAGTAGATAAAAATCAGGCAGCAATTGAATGTGCCAAAAAACAAAAGAATGAGTAAAGAGTGAAGGACCAGATGAAAAGGCAAGAAATGTAGAAAATGCATAAATTTAAATGCAAGTATAGAAAACTCTTGGAAGAACTTCATGTTAATCAAGAGTGAATACAGGAAAGGTTAAGGAGAGGTGAATTTAAACTGAAATTTTGGCAACCCAAGAAAGTGGACTACATACACGTTGGTTCACAAAGTCCATTGAACATGTGGGAGAAACAGACAAATGTATGTTTTGTAAAACAGAACTGGAAACAGGTGCACATCTTGTTGCTTGTTGTGATATACTAATGGGAGAAGGATTGTATACTGAAAGGCATAACAATGTAGTAAGACTGTTGCACTGCGGATTGTGCAAACATTATAATATTGGTGTAGTTGAAAAACATTGGAAACATTAGCCACGAAGCATTACAGAAAATAATGAAGTTTATATCACATGGGATCACCCATTATCAACAGTTCAAATAAATCAAAGCAAGAAAACCAGATATAGTAGACCATGAAAAGAAGACAAAAGTAGCATTGATCATTGAAATTGCTACACTCAGTGACTACAGTGTCTTACATAAAAAGAGACACAAAATCATAAAATGTCAGGATTTGCTTGCAGAAACAAGGATAATATAGAAGTAACATACCCAGACAGTTCTGATAGTAGTAGGAGCAACGGGGCTTATAAAAAATAATTTAGAGTCATATTTAAATATGTTACCAATACGTGTAACTGTATGAATTGCAGAAGGAGTCATTACTGGGCACATTGTGGGTGCTGTAAAGAACACTTCTGGCTAACATCAAAGATTGAAACAAGACTAATTTCATGAACTTTAATCATACTTTGACTTAGGAATAGAGTTCATTCCCTTCATGGTGTTAGAAAGCCAAAAGACTTGGATAAATTAAAAAGTGAGAATACAATTCTCTACTTGCAGAGGTGGTAAGATACTGTACCAAAAGGAAAAGTAAAGGTAGGTTGTTGGTTGCATTAATTATGTAGGAAGAGAAAGAGAAGGATAGAAAAGAGGAAAAAGAAAAGGTGGAATAGAAAACCCTGTGACTTCAGTAGTTTGATTCCTACATCAAGATTCACATCAGTTAGGCAAGTTCCTAGTAGGAGTTTTCTAAAAAGGAGATAAACTTTTGTCTAAAAAAATTCAGCGTTTGCAGGAGTCCTTTAGGTGTTCAAAAAGTTTTATTTGGAATGATTTATAATTTGAAAATGTCCCAATTTCCTGAGGAAACTTGTGTTGAGTGGCATGAACAATTTTGGTACAGTTTCCTTTTAATGAATGCAAGATTAAATAGAGGTCTAACTAGAGTTATAGCACTGTTTCCTTGGCTGAGAGTATCTAACTTGTAGATCAGCTACCAGGGAGAGTCAGTCATGTTCTTGCAGGGTTTTAAAGGTCAGCCAATGCAGGAGGAGTGGGAATCTAACTAGTATGGTGAGGTAGTTAGTTTTCCATATTGAGATACCTGTTACAAAGGGCTAGAGCTATAAGTCTGCAGATGGTATTCATAGTGGTTTGGTTGAGATGGATGTTCTGGCGTGGGGTAGTATAAGCATGAGATGGCCATATACAATTCTTGGAATGAGTATATTATTTGCTGTGTCTCACCTGGCTTCAGTGGTGAGATGGTTACAGGGTATGCATATGAATTAAACTCCAGCTGGTATTTATATTTTGTTCTGCAAGTTACATCAAATACTGCAGGAAGTCATACAACCGAGTTACACCAAATGCTGCAGGAGGTCATGCAACCATGAAAGAACATTTGCAGTACTTCACACTGAATAGTTTTATTGTTCAGCTTCATGACTTAAAGCACCTTCATAAAATGCAATTTCACTGGAAACAAAATACTAATTTAGTTAAGTCATGTGCCAAAGCCATGATGCATTTAGGGTATAGCATAAATCCCTCTCAGTTATTTAGTCGAATAAAGTTCTCTCAAATTTTTTATTGTATATACTTTTAAATTTTCAGCATGCTGCAGACATTTCATTTTGTGCAGAGTTTTGTTTGAAATGGTTAGCTAGTATTAAAAATGACCTAGTAGTGATTCATCTATAAATCTGATCTGCATACTTAACATTAAAGGAAGATTGTGGTAACTGGCCCTGGCCATTTCCAAAAGAAGGGATAACAATGGTTGCCTGCGCCAGAAGGGAGGTGCCTCAATGATCTTGGGGGATTCCTTATGAATCTGCAGAAGTACCCTGCATATTACTAGAAAAGATGGAAAAGCATACATGAGCATTCCTGTACAAGGAAAAGAAAAGGTGCCTGTCGTCCAGCCCTTCTTGCAAGGTGTCCTGGAGCACAGCAACTCTCCACAGATAGATCAAATCTTGGCAGACCCCCCCTGCCCCCGATCTAGTTTCCATTCATGAGGATCTGCCTTTGTCCTTCTCAGCTTTTATGCCATGCAGTATTGCGCTGATGGAATGTAGGATGCCTGTAGAATGAGGTTGTACTGTGAAGCTATAACCCAAGCTATCATGGCCAGTCTGCAAAGGGGTTGCAACCTGGTTCTTCCTTGCTTGTCAATGTACCATATGACTGTGGTATCATCTGTAACAACTTGATTCTGAGAGTTGAGTGCCTTTATCAAGCAATAATCTCTTTTATATTTATATGCTTGCATCTCTTCTTGGTGTCTCACACATCGTGCACTTTTATCCATCCTGAAACTACTCCCAGTGCAAAGTCAGAGGCATCTGTGGCAAATGACTGCTTTGGCACAGGGAAGGAGAAGGGAAGACCTGGATTTAGAGAAATCTGTTGTCTCCACCAAGTGATCTATCTTCTTACAAACACCAACACTGGGATTTGAAAAGATAAAGGGTGCTGCTGCTTGGAAAAGAAAAGCCTTCAGATATCACAGTATCTTTTTCATTTGGGGCCCTCACCAGGGGTTATATGAGAATCATAGAAACCATGACACCCATGAGACCCCAAATCCTGACATAGTCCCTCATATTAATCGAACTATACATCTATTTTCTTGTAGAAGAAAAGCTCTTTCAGTTGTGGTGTCTAGTTGACATCCCAGAAACAGAATTCTGTGAGAAGGCGTCAGAAAAGGGTTTTTAATGTACTCTTGGAATCCCATGTTGTATAAGAGATCTCTACCCAAGACTGAGAGTCCAGACCCTTTGAAAAAGACTCTGGAAAGATAAGCAAGTCATCTAAATATGGAAAAATATAGACAGCCTGCAGTCTGTAATGAGCTATAACTGTGGTTATTCACTTCATGAATAATCTTGGTTCAGTGGATAGTCCAAAGGGTAAGGAGGAGAACTGATAACGTGATTCTGACACACAAAACCTAAAGAATCATTTGAAATCTGTATGAGTAGGGATGTGCATCTTTTGAATCTAGTGCTACCAAAAAAACTTGAAAGAAGAGGAAGAGGTAACAAGTTGTGAAGTGACATCATTTTGAACATGGGCACTATCACAAACAGGTTTAAGAAAGAAAGATCCAAAACAGATCTCCATGCATTTTCTTCCTTTGGCAATAAAAGCATCCTTGAATAAAACCAATTTCCCACCAGGGAAGGTGGGACAGGTTCTATAACTCCCTTTGACAGCATGTTATGAAGAACAGGTGTAAATAAAAGAGTCTGGTCTGGAACATGAGGAATTACCTACTGGAAAGGAGGAATTTCCCCCCATTGACATCTGTAATCTTGATGAATGATCTTGACAATCCATTTGTCTGAAACTATGTGTTGCCATAGAGAAAAGTGGAATCAGAATCTTGAATCTTTTCAAGAAAGGTAGTATCCCTCTTTCTTTTACCAGAAAATACTGTAAAAAAGGTTCCATTGCCTAAATTAAACACTGAGTCATACCTAGTAAACTACTCCTGTCAAAGGAAATATGAGGAGGTGTAGATACATGCTTAGTTTTCTGCTTCTTTTTACAGGAAACATTGGGCCAACATTTTTATTAATTGCAGGAGCAGCTTCCCTAGGGATGGGCACAACATTTTGTCAAAACAACAAAGCCTTCCCTGTTCCCTTTCCTAGGACTGACAAAAATGGCTCTCGCTTGCCCACTGAGGGGACTCCAACAGCAGTAAAAGATGTGGCTAACCCCTGATCCAAAGTGGCTGTAGGTGTTACACCAGAGGGGCTCAGGCTAAAAGATGAGTGGACTGAGGTACAACAAATTGTCACAGCAGAGTTCATAGGTTCATAGGTGTTTACTAGGCTAATGACCACAAGGGTATTTTTAAGCCTAGCCATGCATCCCAAATCTCTGACGAGTTCCAATACTCTTGATAACTGTAAGCATAGGACTGGGCGATGAACAAATTCATCTAAATATGAAAAATGTAGATAACTTGCAGCTTTCAATGAGCTATAACTGGGGTTAGTCACTTTGTGAATAATCTTGGTGCAGTGGATAGCCACCCACTTACATCTGAGGCAAGGTACTAGCCTCTGTGATGACAAACCTGTTTGCTTAACTTTTTCTTTTTGTGGCTGGAAGAAGGAATGACCATGCAACCGACAGATTGTTCCATAGTGAAGCTGAAAATGGTGCCTCTTTCCCAGGGAAAGCAAGGCGCAAATGCTTGTAAAAATAAAAAAAAAAACTTTAAACGTCACTTTTTTCCCAGACAAACACAGTAAAAAGCACTTTAAAATACTTTGCCAGTCCTCAAAGTAAATTAAACACAATTTTTCCACAGAAAAAAAACGTTTTCAGTTACTTTAAACAACTTTTAAGCTGACAGGAAAACAATAAAACTTCTGTTTAAAACTTGTAAACCCAGCTGCAAACCTCCTTCACTAATCTATGCCAGTGGTTCTGCACTAACAAATTGCTTAAAAAACAACCAAAAAAAAAACGTCATGATATTCTCATTCCACAAATACAGCCACAGTTGCTATCATATACAGTACTAGGCAATCAAAATAACATCATACCCACAGTAAACAAATATAGATACTTACGCCTTACCCTTAACTGTTTCCATAGCTTCTTCTCCCATATAGATATTGTTGTGAACAAAGTCCTTTTTCAGATGAAACTTTGTTACAGAGTCTCCCAACTTTTGTCTCCTGTAGCTAGAACTGCCCTAGCTAAAATGTTTTTTCTATCTTAGAAAGAATATGGTCTGCCTCTCCTAAGCTACACTCTTTTTACAATACAAAAAGACTGCAAACTGCTGAGGACAAAATCTGCAGATGTCCCCCTTCTTTCTGACTCTCACAGTTATCATTGCCTACTTCTAGAGAAACTTAGATAGATACTGGTGATCAAAATGGTCGACATTCACTTAACTCACTAATATTTAAAATATCCATGAAGGTTTTTATCCTCGTCGAAAGACTACTTCGAATCAAAGGCCCAACTCCCTTAGAAACTTACAACCTGAACGTATGTCTTTGAACAGGTTATCCATTAAAACAGCTGTAAGTTAAAGAGCCTTTTATAGACTAGGATGTGTAATGTGGAATAATCTCCCTCCTGATTTAGGAAGTAAAGCTACAATTATGGACTTCAAAACAGATCTCTGAAAACAACTCCATAATGAATTCTCATGCAAATGCTTTAGAAATAACAGATAGTATTGTTTGTATCTGTTTGTGACTATTCCTCCAACTCATCCTTGTTTTCAGATTACTTGTGTATAATGTAGCCAATCCACTACTCACTTGTATATGTCCAACGTAGAATGTAACTGTTATGTCTGCAACACTGGGTGTGTATATTTTCTGTGTATGTTTACAGCTGTTACATCTGTGCATGCTGCAGCTTAAACATTGTAACATTACCGTTTTTACACATTTGGGTCCATTGAGTGGCATCTCTGATATCCCTAATAATGTTAAAAAAGGTTTTGTGGTTGTCTTTGGCTAAGGTATCATTTTTGTTTTTTTTTCAATTCATCGGTAGTCTTATATTTTCTAATAAAGGATCTTTGGGCCAGTCCATCTACCTGGTTATCAAACATAAATAAATAAATAATAATCAAACTCTAATGCAAATACTTTAAATTAAAAGTGCTCAAACTTGAGGCCTTCCTGATCCATAAGCACACCTGTATCTATATTATTACTGAAACTTGGTTTCAATGTGCTGATAACACTTCCTCTATACATAGGTTCGCTGAGACCCACTGGAATCTGCAGTGGCTCCACCCTCAATCATCTCATGACCACTTCATATGATACTAACCGTGAGCTCATCAAGGTTCTAGTCAGCACAGACAAAACCAGCTATCATATCCTTGCAAATTACAGGCACCCTTTTATGTCTCCAATTTGTAATGTCTTGCACTTCTATTGCCTCGGTATATATTTAGTAAAGGGAATGAACTGCTTTTAAGTAACTTTAACTACCTTTCCATCAACTTGCATGCCAATACAACAAATGATAAATATGCATATCATTTCATACATTTTGTAAAGACCAATTTCCAAGATCAAATTATATAGCACCCCAGTAGGGACACAAATATTCTTGACCTTAACCTCACCAGTGTTGCCTTTCCCCGCATTCTGTCATGCATCAGCTCCTTACCTTTTAAGTGTGACCACCAGACTTATATTCTCTCTCAGAATTAATGTCGCTGTCCCATATCTTAGTACTTTGAGAGAATAACCAAAACAAAACATCTATTGTTCTTGGATAATCTGGATAACTTTAAAAATTGTCACTGAATCTTTGCCAAAGTTATTGAGTTTACCTGTGATTTATACGTCCATCTTAGCAATAGCACAGATGCTATCAGCGTTGGATCATCGAATGGGGCCCTAGGCAGGGAATGAACAAGAACCCCTCCCACTAGCCATTTTTCTGCCCATTCTTCTCCCCATCCCATCACCATAGACACTGCTCATAACTGTCAGAGTACATACTATTTTCTTCTTAACTTTTGAAATGAAGACAGAGCTTTGGATTTAATTTAAAACTTTTAATTCAAATATCTTTTGTTAATAAAGTTGGCTACTAATATCTTTTCAGGGGAGTTCCTTGCTGGTATTTATATAACTAGCGGAAATTTGGCCATGGTATTGAAGAACTTCTCCTATGCTTTCTGCTAACTCAGGTGGAGGTAAAAGATCTCAAAGCACCTACCATTAACACAGACATATTGGACCTCAGTTTAACATCTTATCCAAAGTATGGTATATTCAGGAGTGTAACAACAAATTTCTGACAAATAGATACAGTCTGTAAGGCCATTTACAAATACTGCAGTGAAACTAACATTATCAATAAACAGCTACACGGACTATGGCTTGCTTCAAACAATGAATGTATTCCCTGTTGTTGTATAATTTGAGAGAAAGCATTTTATTTATTTATAAATTTTTTTTGCAAGTGAATTGCTATGGTCTGAGACAGAAAGACAAATTTAAACACAATGCGTAAGTTCCAATACTAAAGTTTAAGTAACTAAAACTTAAAGTTGTAGAAGACTGAAACCAAATACCCAAGACACACAAGGGCAACAAATCAAATAACAAGCCTTTTTGCAAGGGACAAGCCCTCACCACAGGCCCCACACTTATAAATGCTGACTACACAGCTGGAAAGATATGAAGACCAGTGAAGACTTCCTAAAGAAAGGAATCAATATATTCTATGACAAACAATAATAAGTGTTTTGTTCCTTAGTATCTTGTGACTCAGGGTCCTGACACCTGGGGAATACAAACTCCATGCCCTGGAGAGAAACTCAATACTTTTAATGAGAGGTAAGGCAAGTCAATCGATCACCATTCTTTTTTAGAAGTGGTGAAAATCAGACATATTGGAAAAAGTTCATGCAAACACAGGGATATCATGAAGTCTACACAGAACTGACCAGAGCTCAGGGTTAAACAGCAGGCCTTCAAGGTCTGAGGCAGATACCTTGCCACTGAGCCATACTGTTGCCCATGATGCCCATTGTATAACCTATATGCATTTAAAAATTGAAATAAATTATCAGGAAATACCAGATTCTAGATCAAGAAGTGGCCTTTCAGATAACTATCAAATCATACAAGATATACAAGTACATGGGGCCAACATATCATTTGAAATTAAACTTAAGGACTGACTTTCAACTTTGCAAATCTCTATTATGTGTGCTGGACAGCCAGCAGGCTTACAAAATAAATTATTCTGTCAAGCAATGACTAATAAATTAGAAATTACATACAACTGATAAGTACAGTTTTCCTGACTGGCCTTGAAATACACACAGCATTGTTAGCTGTAAGTTTCAATTTACTAGTCTTGATTGAATGCCAGTCTTAACAGAATGCACATCTGCATAATGCATTGCCTTCTGCAGATTAAAAGAAGAGTTGCTGTATGGTTGAGAACCATACCCATCACATGCAAGTCCACTAAACTCATAATATGTGGGCCATCTACTGTAAAACAACTTTTAGCAAGGCCTGAATCAAAATATCATTTCCTTCTTAACACTCACACATACAAACACACACACACACACGCACACACGCACACACACACACACACACACACACACACACACACACACACACACACACACACTTTACCTGCATTGCTTTAGCTTGTCTCCCAAGGCAGTCCACATATGTCCATGAAAACCATGTTTACAGCATCTTGCTCACCCATTGGGAAAGAAGTTCGTCTGTTTTAAAAGAAAGCCTCATTTCAAATCTGTCATGTTACTGTAAAGGTTCCATTCTGCATGCATTGCACTAAAGATGTATGACATACCCAAACACAGAGAGGTGTATCCTTGAAAAAAAATGTACAGATGGAAAAAAATATAATTTTTTTTTTTTGCTATTTAATTTTTTATTAACCAGTACTGTTAGCCAACAGGGTGCTGACGGAAATTGGGCTAATGTTGTCCGAAAGAGAAGAAGACGGGGAAGGCATGCTTGAAGGCAGGAAGAGAGGAGGAAGGTTAGGCATGTAGTAGTGAGGGTAGGAACTTTGAATGTTGGCAGCATGACTGGTATAAGAAGAGAGATAGCTGATATGATGGAGAGAAGGAAGCTTGATATATTGTGTGTGCAAGATACCAGATGGAAGGGAAGTAAGGTCAGGTGTATAGGAGGCAGGTTCAAATTGTTCTATCATGTTGTGGATGGCAGGAGAAATGGGGTAGGGGTTATCCTGAAGGAACAGCATGCCAAGAGTGTTTTGAAGGTGAAAGGACTGTCGTATAGAGTGATGTTCATGAAGGTGGAAATTGATTGTGTAATGATGAATGTTGTTAGTGCATATGCTCAGCAAGTTGGGTGTGTGATGGGTGAGAAAGAAAAATTTTGGAACAAGTTGGATGAAGTGGTGGTGAATCTATCAAAGGGTGAGAGACTGGTGATTGGAGTGGATCTCAATGGGCATGTTGGTGAAGGGGACAGTGGGGATGAGGAAGTCAATGGGCATGTTGGTGAAGGGGACAGTGGGGATGAGGAAGTGATGGGTAGGTATGGTGCTAAGGAGAGGAATGCAGAAGGTCAGATGATAGTGGATTTTGCGAAAAGAGTGGACATGGCTGTGGTGAATACATATTTTAAGAAAAGGGAGGAGCATAAGGTGACATACAAGAGTGGAGGAAAATGCACACTTGTGGATTATATCCTATGCATTATGGCCAGTCTGAAGAAGATTGGAGACTGTAAAGTGGTGACAGCGGAAAGTGTAGTTAGACAGCATAGAATGGTGGTCTGTAGGATGATGTTGGTGATCAAGAAGAAGAGGAGGAGTGTGAGAGCAGTGCCAAAGATTAAATGGTGAAAGTTGAAAAAGGGTGATTGTGGGGTGGAGTTCGGGAAGAGTTAAGACAGGCATTGGGGGGCAGTGAAGAGTTACTGAATAGCTGGGTAAATACAGCAGAGCTGGTAAGGTAGACAGCTAGAAAGGTTCTTGGTGTGACATCTGGACAGAGGAAGGAGGTCAAGGAGAGGCGGTACAAGACAGTATACAGAGGAAGAGGCTGGCGAAGAAGAAGTGGGATTGTCAAAGAGATGAAGAAAGTAGATAGGAGTATAAGGCGATGAGGCGCATGGCAAAGAGAGAGGTGGCAAAGGCTAATGATAAGGCATATGGAGAGTTGTATGAAATGTTGGACACTAAAGAGGGAGAAAAGGACCTGTACCGACTGGCTTGACAGAGAGACCAAGCTGGGAAAGATGTGAATCAGGTAAGGATGATAAAGGATAGTGAGGAAAACATATTCACAAGCAAAGAGAGTGTGTTGAGCAGATGGAAAGAGTACTTTGAAGGGCTGATGAATGAAGAGAATGAGAGAGAGAGAAGGTTGGATGATGTGGGGATAGTGAATCAGGAAGTGAAACAGATTAGCAGGGAGGAAGTAAGGACAGCTATGAAGAGAATGAAGAATGGAAAGGCTGTTGGTTCAGATGACATACCAGTGGAAGCATGGAGGTGCTTAGGAGAAATGGCAGTGAAGTTTGTAACCAGATTGTTTAATGAAATCTTGGAAAGTCAGAGGATGCCTGAGGAGTGGAGAAAGTGTTTTGGTACCTATCTTTAAGAATAAGGGTAATGTGCAGAGCTGTAGTAACTACAGAGGGATAAAACTGATCAGTCACAGCTTGAAGTTATGGGAAAGAGTAGTGGAAGCTAGATTAAGAAGGGAGGTGATGATTAGTGATCAGCAGCATGGTTTCATGCCGGGAAAGAGCACTACAGATGCAATGTTTGCTCTGAGAGTGTTGATGGAGAAATATAGAGTAGGTCAGAAGGAGTTACATTGTGTCTTTGTGGACTTAGAGAAAGCATATGACAGGGTGCCTACAGAGGAGTTGTGGTATTGTATGCGGAAGTCAGGAGTGGCAGAGAAGTATGTAAGAGTGGTACAGGGTATGTACGAGGGTAGTGTGACAATGGTAAGGTCTGCGGTGGGAGTGATGCATGAGTTTATGGTGAAGGTGGGGTTACATCAAGGATCGGCTCAGAGCCCTTTTTTATTTGCAATGGTGATGGACAGATTGACAGATGAGATCAGACAGGAGGCCCCGTGGACTATGATATTTGCAGATGACATTATGGTCTGTAGTGAGAGTAGGGACCAGGTTGAGGAGACCCTGGAGAGGTGGCGATATGCTCTAGAGAGTAGAGGAATGAAGGTCAGTAGGACTAAGACAGAATATATGTGTGTGAATGAGAGAGAGGATAGAGGAATGGTGAGGATGCAGGGCGTAGAGTTGGAGAAAAGGTGGATGAGTTTAAGTACTTCATATCAACATTTCAGAGTAATGGTGAGTGCAGAAGAGAGGTAAAGAAGAGAGTATAGGCAGGGTGGAATGGGTGGAGAAGAGTGTCAGGAGTGATTTGTGACAGACGGGTACCAGTAAGAGTGAAAGGGAAGGTCTACAAGAGGGTAGTGAGACCAGCTATGTTATATGGGTTGGAGACAGTGGCATTGACAAAAAGGCAACACTCAGAGCTGGACGTGACAGAGTTAAAGATTTGCACTGGGTATGATGAGGGTGGACAAGATTAGGAATTAGTATATTTGACAGTCAGCTCAGGTTGGATGGTTTGGAGACAAAGCCAGAGAGGCGAGATTGCATCAGTTTGGACATTTACTGAGAAGGGATGCTGGCTATATTGGGAAAAGGATGCTAAGGATGGAGCTGCCAGGTAAGAGGAAAAGAGGAGGGCCTAAGATTAGGTTTATGGATGTGGTGAGAGAAAACATGCAGGTGGTTGGTGTGACAGAGCAAGATGCAGAGGACAGGAAGAAATGGAAACAGATGATTCACTGTGGCGACCCCTAATGGGAACAGCCGAAAGAAAAGAAGTAGAATTGTTTATTGACAAGTCAATATTTGGCAGCCCCCAGTGGGCCCCTCCCAAGCCAACAGACTCTAAATATTTGTCTAAGTTACTTAGTTCTGGATCCAGCTCTGGATGCATTCATTCCCATGCATTACAAATATAATGCAAAAGTCAGGAATAAATTCTTATTGTTAGCAGATTTTCCACATAAATTATATTGTAGATGGAAAAGGCTACTTGTTATATCAAAGAAAATCTCCTCAACTTACCACTAAAGGAGTCTAAATAGGTTATAGGAAATTTCAAGAATGTTATTAGAAAATATAAGGCTACCAATGAATTGCAAAAAAAATGATACCTTAGCCATTTACAACCCCAAAGACTTTTTAACTTTATTAGGGACATCAGAGATGACACTCAGCTTTACTTACAGGTAGTATTTAAATAATTTTCTTATTCTGATCTTGAGAAAATCAATACAATCTATGCTAGTAAGTTAAGCTCCAACTTCATTCCACCTACCCAACCCTCAGTTTCTCTTATTTTTCAACTGGTGATGCCACCTCCATAATCTCTAGTGACCATGCCCTAATGTCTTTATCAAGGGCCAAAAACATCAGTTCTATATAACGGATCTAGAAACATGTAAGCTTCCCCATAGTAAGTACCATGTACAGATTTGCTCAACCCCTTCATAACTTACTTAACCTTAGTCTCTCCACCGGTTTGTGATAGATGCTTGGAGAACTATTGTAGTGATCCCTCTCCATAATGGTGACCCTGCCACAGACCCAGGTAATTACAGACCTACAAGTCTCAACAGTATAATCTGTAACATGTCGGGATATGTCAGAGCAGAACTGCTAAGCAAATATGTAGGGAAAACTTCATTCCCTTGATTCAAATCAATTTGGCTTTCTTAAAGACAGATCCTGCCTACTCAGTCTGATTTATTTCTTTGCTAAGGTTGCACAAGTTATAAATGTGGCCAGTTCATCCACACTGCTTATGTGGACCTGGATGAGGCCTTCAGTACAGTTCCCCATGCCAGTATTATGGAAAGGCTTACACACCTTTAACTTAACCTCTCCATCATTTGTTGGACAACCAACTGCCTGACAGGACCCAAACAGCTACAATTGAGAGAACCTATTCCACACAAATGTCACCAGCTGAGCTCTGTCTTGGGACCCGTCCTTTTTGTCAATTTGTTTTCTTTTTGTTTTTTTTTTTGTTTTTTTGATGGTAAGACAGAAGCTGATGAACAATGACTCACTAAGCTTGCTTATGAGTGCAGACTGGATGCCATCATATGCTCCCTACTGTACAGATATTCATAAATGTGGGCTTGATCAGACAAATGTTTGCTATAGTGACCATGGGCTAAAGTATATCATCAAAACTGTAGTAGGGTTTTTTTTTCTAGTCATGAATTCTGTAGTTCATGCCATATTAAAGATAGCACTTTTAAAATCAAATCAATCATCAGGGGTCTTTGTATGTTCACCAGCAACAAACTGATGGTGAGCATGGAGAATTAAGAATAAATGCTATTAATAGGTTGCTTCCTGTAGTCCAGTGTTTGATCCCAGCAACAAACATTTCCTTACAGTATGACTTGGAGCAAGTCATGTGCTGCTGCGTCACATTGAAAAGTGACTTTTTGCTGAGTGGACTACCCTATTAAAAAAAATTCCCTTCATTGTGTGTGAATTATAGGCTAGTCTCTAAAAGCATACTCTCTCTAAGTAAGGCTGTCATAATTCCTCTCTATGCTTCCATTATCATACCAGTCATAAAATACTACACTCCACCTTGGCATGTACCCTGTAAGCATCTTGATGAACAAAAATATTTGCAAAGATTCCTAAAGAAGAGCAGTACTGGACTAAACTTCCAAACCAACGCTGATAAACCAAATGCATCCCACAATACTCTTTTTCACACAGTGCCTGGTCTTCTGTGCCACAAAAAGACTCTAACCTTCACAATCCCCCACATCTATGTATGATTAGCTAACATCAAATACACTTCACTGAGAATGTTGGCCTTCATTAGTGCACAGATGAAAGTGACGGCATGTTAGATTTATAACCCATTATGTACCTTTTATGCAAGTATTCCACCCACATTTCAAGCACAGCCAGACCTTGGCTGCCTTTAAAATAAATCTGGATGATTAAATGGGTATTTGTAAGTTTCCACCTGACCGATGTAGTACATAAATATTTGACTGGGGAGTCTAAATTACTCCTTGTATTAAGATTAGCTGTTGAGCTTTCTCGTTAATCTTCTGGAACACATGCCTTGTGCCTATCTCCAACCCTGTGAACCTGTTAAAGGATCTGCTAGTAGAACACTTTATTTGAAAATGACTGGCAGGAAATGCAGTGTGTTCCTCGTGTAGCATTTACAAACCAGCACACTTAGTTACCAAATCGTCATATACAGCCACTCGGGTAAACTTTGACAAAGAATGTATCAAAGTACTTGTGCAGAAATACGTCAGAAAAAAACTTTCTGTAAATTCCTAATACTAAAGATGACAATTCAGCACTGCACTGCACTGAGGGCATGACTAAGAAAGATTCAGACAGTTGTATTAGTTGGCAAAACCGGGAACACTTACACCATGTTGCTGTAATTTGCTATACACAAAATAAGTAATAATTTTGCTGGAACCAGCATGAATGGCAGCATTGCATAGACATACTACTGGTTTGCATATTTGCAGAGGTTAAAAGCCACTTGTGTATTTTATTTCTTAACAGATGGCATTCATGCATTGGCAGGGAAAGCGACATTATCTGATGCTTAGATGAAATTAAATTTGGTTGATCTGATATTCAGGGTGATGTTATGAAACAGATATAAAAATGCATTATTCATCAGGAAGTGCTTTGCAGATGTGCCATGAAATCTGCTAGTGTAATGAGTTATGTCTTCCCTACTGCTAACTTTATCTAGTCTAGAGGACTTAATCAACAGAAATTCTTATATTTTCTGGCAAAGATTGAATCTAAACTCTAAAATGTTCTTTATCATACAGCTGTTACCCAGATGCAGATGTAAAATGCTGAAGCAGTTTGTTCCTTCATTCATATATTTATTTTATTTATTTATTTTTATTTATTTTACATTTGTTGACCGGGCTAGTCTAACTGGATACATGTCCGTTTTCAGTAGAAGCCCGGGGAGAAAAGCTCCAAGCATCTGCAGTGAGTAAACAATACAATATATAGTAATAGTCAAGTGGATTACAGTACATTAGCAACATAGTACATTAGCTAGATAGGTCAGAACAAATGTTTACAGAGTAAGTTAGTAGCTTTAAGCTAAGATTAAATACAGAGAACCAAAAACAAGAATATATTTTCAAATTTGTTACTGAAAAGAGACTAGAACAACTGTATTTAATGATAAGCTATGGCAGCATGACTTGGTATTTCTTTTAGACAGTACTGGCATTTTGAATATGCTAAAGTGCCAGGCAGGTGAGGTTCACCTCATCTCTGAGATACATCGATCAATACACATTATTAAGCAAAAACTAAAACTGCCAATATTTCATCTGTAATCCTGGGATCATTAACCATTTTTAGATTTGCTTCCTCTTTCAGCAGGAGTAGCAGTGAGATGTGTGGAAATCAAGTGCTTTGAAAATCTTTAAAATAGAATTTAATATTCATGTCCAAAACTTCAAAGAGAAGAAAGATTTATTTCAAAAAGAAGAAAGTTTAATTTCATTACATGCATGATCTTCTGTATTGTTTTTCACTGTATTAGACAGCTCATGTTATAATCTTCTATGAAAACATTCAAAAAAGACATAGGTCATCTTCAACACTGGATCCATCCCAGTTCAGTTTGATTAATGGCAGGTTATGCCTACCAAACCTGGTAGACTTCATCGAGAAAGTCACTACAGCCATGGATGAGGGCAAAATAGTACATACTGCCTACCTTGACCTGGCAGAGGCATTTAATACAATACCTCACTTGGGTATTACAGATTAACTCTCAGATTCAGGCATAAATCCCTAAATCCCCATATCACCCAATGGATAGTTAAATGACTCACAGATAGAATGCGTGAAGTTAGGTTGGGAGGAATCCAACTCCAGCAAGAGACCTGTTACTTGTGGTGTCCCAGAGGGCTCAGTATTGGGACCTCTCCTCTTCGTAATATACTTCTCTAAAATCAAGGCAAATGTAGAGGGCTTTTGACTGACCAAATCTGTTGATGACTGCAAGCTAGGTGTAATTGTTGCATCCCACAAAGATGTTGATATCCTGTAGGAGGGGGTCTGACATAGACAAACAACTGGTGCCAGGAACATGGCCTAAAATGCAAAGAAAAAAAAAAGCATAATTATACCCTTTGGGAAGAAGACCACCCATGTAAATTACAACAATGGTAGCACTCACCTAAGAGTAACCTGGGAACTCAGGTTGACAGTAATCTGAATTTTGATTACCATGTATCCATGGTAGCGAAAAAAATCCTTCTACATGGTACAACTTATAAATAACGACATGGCATCCAGATCTAAAGAGATCATAGTCCCACTATACTCAGCCCTCATTAGACCAATAATTGAGAACAATGCACCCTTCATCATGCACTTGACTAGGCATTTGCAATGGCTGGACTGGCCACAGACATTCCTCATTAAAAGAATACAGGGTGTAAATAATATGCCTTATGTGGACCATCTCAAAGCCCTGTCCCTGTACTTGGTCTACTACTGACTACTGAAGGGCAATCTATGGCTAACCTATAAGGTATTCTCTGATCCAGCCCTGATGGAGTTGCTACACATTCACAAAATAAACATCACTAGAGTTATCTGATCTAGGGATCTAAGCCTAATTTGTGACATAAAAAAACATGTTGTAGGGTCAGTATGTATCTCAGAATTACCCTTTCTCTGGAACAAACTCCCCATTCATGTGAAACAGAGCATAAACTTAAGCCTATTCAAATGCTGTTTGGACCAATGGATGGGAAATCACAAATTCACCCATGACTTGTCTCTTGTGCCACTTATAGTCAGAGGCAGTTTATAGATGCCCTAAGGCACAGCCATATACCAAAGCCATTCTAGCCCATGGCATTGATAATTGGGAAAAGCGAGGCATGAATGCTAGAATAAAATGCTCTAGGGCTGTTAACCTAGTAACCTCCTATGATCCTATGATCCTGTGTTCATATGAATGTAAAACATGTTATCATAGGCTCTTTGGTCTGGTCTGTTCCTTTCAGTTGACAGACACAATGCACTGCAGCGATTGCTAATTACCACGCAGGCTGTACTTTCTTGTATCATAGTGTCTAATTCTTTGTGTCACTACTGCAATTGGTCAATGCATTTTCCCAGCTACCTAATAAAAATTTAAAACAAGCAGACAAGCAAGTAAACAAACAATCTGTTAGGGCACTTATTTTCAGTGTTCAATTGAACACAAAGTGGCTTTTAAAAAAATGAAATCTGACGTTTTTATGAACCTTTGTCTAAGCAAATATGGTAACATAAGGATGTGACTTTAAAATTATTTTCAGTATTTGGTAGCATATAGCTATATCAAAAAACTGCCTCAGTCATTAACCTGTACATGTATAAATTAAGTTCAAATTTGGCTGATAATTTCAGTTTCAATTTGAAGTTTGAAAAAGAACAAACTTGAAATCAAACCTCTGTGAAAGAGTAGCTGAGTATATTCATACACCAACACCTCAATGAATTTTTCAGTTGGCATATGAATATATATATTTAAATGTATTCTTGTAGCCTGCTGAAATTATTTAGAAAAGCAGTGTAACACTTCTGAAAAAAGGTTTACACCTCTGTATAAGAATCCAAAAAAAAAAAGTTAAGTGTAGTCATACACATGTAGGTCCATGGTCCTATGCTGTTTACTAAGTTTGTCTCCTGCCTCACGTCTGACAAGGATAATGCCCCCTATTGTTCGGCATCTACTTCTCAGAAGTACAGGCAAACACAGGAGGACTATGGCTGACAAAGTTTGCGGATGACTGCAAACTGGGTGCCATAGTGGATAGTACATCGGACACAGACATCCTTCAGAGGGGTCTCACGGAAACTGATAGCTGGTGCCAGAGCCATGGCCTGAAGTTAAATGCAAAAAGTGTATAGTCATAAAAAACAAGGTAACCCCAAGCTACCATATGGGTGGCAACCCACTAAGCACAGAAGAGGTTATCAGGGACCTGGGTACCCAGGTTGACAGTGGCCTCTTGACACTCAAGTTGCTAAAGTGGTTGAAAGACCTTCTACATTGCCCATCTGATCATGAAGGATTCACATCCAGATCAAGTGAGGTCATTGTTCCCCTGTACTCTTATTAGACCAATGATCCCCGGGATGTATCTCACCCGACACCTGCAGCAATTGGAGAGACCCCAAAGTTCCTCAGCAAAAGGATAAAGGGACTCCAAAACCTGTCATATACTGCCAGACTGAAGAAACTCCACCTGTGCCTGACATACAAATGGACATGCTCCACCTCAAAAATCCAAATCCACCAGAACCACTAGAGCAAGTGACTTAAACCTTAGCACGGATATAAATAGGACATGCTGGAGGGATAGATTTATCACCAGACTCCCCATGCTGTGGAATAAAATCGGGTCCATGTGAGGCAGAGCACCTTGCTGGCTCTGTTCAAGAGAAATCTTGACCGGTGGATGGGAGATCGGAATCATCTCTGTGTCACTGCTGGACAGAGGCACAACAAACTAATGGGCACATTATTTCTAACATATAACTGTAGGGCAGATAGCCTAGTATAAACCTATGAACCTATGAACCTATGAAGTGATACCTTTGCAGGTGGCACTGCAGTAGGAAAACTGTCACTTATAAGGGAACAGGCATAAAAAAGGACTGAAGATGTCAGAAATCATGATCTAAAATAAGGCGGCTTAAGTTCAGATCATCCAGAATCATGGCATTGCATCCAAAATGATTATAATCTAGAGCAAAATGTGTAAAGTGGGTAATCATTCTAAAATAGTTAGACCTGCAAATACTTTTGAGGTATTATCATAGAAGACATGATCCATAAGGTTGAAAGTAAAAGAGTAACAGCAAAGGTAAATTGGCGTCTATATCATATTATCAAAAGCTGATATAATCGAACACCTATTAATCGGCACCAAAATGTCGAGTGCAGAAAATAGCGAAAGCTAATATAATCGTAAATATATTAATCGAAGAGTTATACTTGGCCTGAAAGAACATCCGGGAACACTTCTTTGTAATTAATTAGTAAAGCAAACATTAAGGATGTATAACACAGTACTATACACCATCTAATAAAAAAGGTATAAACATTTACTCTGTAAATGGTATAATACATACCATGCTTACCCAGAAGTAAACTCTGAATACGTTATAAGTCAAGTAAGAAAACAAAACATGTTGTGCGTTACACCGCAACGGCATATAAGCCATGGCTGATACTTCGCAATTCTGTCCAGGAATAGTAGATGACACATATACAACTGTTATCTCACAGAAACATAGGAAAATGTTACAGATAGATGGCTATATGTATAATTTAGAGAGGACTGTGAAAAGTAAACATTACTGGTGTTGCAGGTACAAGCTACTTTCGAAATGTAAAGGCAGGGCTATTAGTGTTAGTGTAGCACATGGTGAACAATTAGTAAAGACTGTCTCTTACCAACATGCTCCAGATCCAATCGACGTGGAACGATACACAGCTTGGCATACCTTAAAACAGACAGCACAACATTGTAGGAATACACCAGCATTACTTGATGATGTTATTGCATCTACTTCTGTTGAAAGTACTGTGCATTTACATTCTCTTAGGTCTATTTTGCAGCAGGTCAATAGGGTGAGGTGTAAACAAATGTTAACCTGCCCTATTGCACACACTTCTCTACCTACAGTAGACACCACCGAGTATTGCCTCACGCAAGGAAGATTCATACAACAATGCATGGTTGACATACACACTAACATGCATGTATTGGTTTTTACCACCATGGAAAATCTACAGGATTTGTGTGAGCGTTATATGGTTTATGGATGGGATTTTCCTTACTAAAGCTCACTTTTGTAGACAACTGTACACAATACATGCCTTCATAACATGTGGTGATACTGGCAAATGTGTACCACTTACTTACTGTCTAATGACGAAAAAGTTATACAAAGCGTATAACTATTTGTGGGAGTGTGCATTCAGATTCTTGACATTGTACAAATTGCAATTGTCTGTTAAATACATCCTCACAGATTTCGAGATAGCATCTATTAAAAGTGTTAAACAAAATTTCAATGATGTTGTAAGCAAAGGTTGTCTTTTTCACTTTGCCCAAGCTATCTGGCAGAAAGTGCAAGGTTTAGGACTAGCTGCTCTATATGGGACATCTCCGTCATTTCAACTATCAGTTAAGAAGTTAGTTGCACTAGCATCCCTGGATGAAAGCGAAGTACTTCCTGCATTTCAATCATTATGTACAACCTTCCCTATTCAGGGTAAGGAGTTGTTAACGTATTTTACTGAAGTGTATGTATTAGGGCACCCTAGAAAAGTACAAACTAGGGCGATGACGATGTCACGATTCCCTCCTATATTTCCCATTGTGTTTTGGAATATTTCCTCTCTGAATGCGTTATCTTTACCTAGGACACAAAACTATGTAGAAGGATGGCACAGACGTATACGTTGTCTCTTAGGGAAGCGTATATGTGATATAGCAGCTGTACTTCACGTGTTAGTACGTGAGCAAAATAGGGTTAATGAAGTTAGATTGCAGCTAATGGCAGGTTCTTCTGTTTCACCGAAGAAAAGAAAGACACTGGAGAAACAGTATAGGATTCAATTGGTGTTAAATAAATGCTCCAAATACACCACTGAAGGCTTTTTGACAGCTATAGCTATGCTTCTGAAGGTGTAGATCGGTTTATTAAGTCTATGAACACACCAAGCACAATTATAAATGTTATTTTCACATTAATTATTTTCATTTCCACTACGTTTTAATGTGTATGGAATAAAATATACTACTGTGTAAGCCATGTCATTATTTATAGTTTTCTACACTGTGGTATGGGCATTTACTATATTAATTTACAGTCACATACATTAGAACAGTAAAATCTACTGTTCACATGCACCGACGGAGGGATTGTGAAGTGGCCAACCAAAACTTTTCAACATTTTCAGTTACGATTATATTAGATTTCAATATTTCCTACTCTCGACATTTTGGTGCCGATTATTAGGTATTCAATTATATCAGCTTTCGATAACATGATATAGACGCGTAAATTGGATGTTGAGACAGATACAGGAGAGGTTGAACCCAAAGAA
Organism: Protopterus annectens; assembly: GCF_019279795.1. NCBI lineage: Eukaryota > Metazoa > Chordata > Ceratodontiformes > Protopteridae > Protopterus > Protopterus annectens. The sequence goes on from NC_056732.1 coordinate 968,393,274, forward strand.
AGGAAGCTGATAATGCCCCTTTATCAAGGGCTTTTTAAGACATCTTTGGCGTCTGGAACTGTAAAGTAAAGGACGATCGCAATGCTGGACAGAATGCAGAAGAAGATGAATACAATGGCACAGACAGCATGTGATATGGCAAATGAACAGGAGATAAGAGGAATCTACTTTTTTCTCAAAAAGAGAAGAGGCAGAGGATTTAATATGGGTGGCTAAGGTTGGTAGAAAGGGATATGACTTACAGATCAAAGGCATGCTTTTCAACTGTCCAGATGTTCTTAGAATGTCAGGATTTCTGCCTTATATTTTTGGTATGTCCCTTGCAAAATTTGTCATTTTTCTGGCAAATCAGTGAGGACTTGAAGTCAGTAAATAATGACATTTGATTTCAGATTTTCCTTTGGAAAATGCATACTAAAACAACTCCTGTTATTCTAACAACTTTGTAGGTTTACAAGAGGAATATTTAAAATCTGTCCATATTTTAGCCTTTATCCCCCATTATTTTAGGTTTTGTCTGGGTTTCTTGCTTTAAGAGGTTAAGAGGTATGATTAAGGGTCAAAGTTGCATTGTGACAAGGAGAAATACAGTAGGTGCTAGAGAACTGCAATTAAATAATGGTAATGGACACAGAAGTTGTGAAAGTTGTGTCTCCTAACCTAAATTAGATTAAGAATTCTTGGACAGATTATAGGCTCATAGGTTCATAGGTAAGTACTAGGCTATTGGCCCTAGAGCCTATATAAGCCAAGCCAAAAGAGGTCCCCTGGCTTTCCCTGCCCAACAAAATTATTTTCCTGCGTACCTGTCGAGCAGAGCTACAGACGTGATCCCCGGGGTGAATTTCCTGTTTCCCATCCAATTGTCCTAATTTTTCATAAAGAGTGCTAATGAGGAACTTTGCTTGACATGAATGGGTAATCTGTTCCAGAGCAAGGGAAGTCTCTGGGACAGGAATCTATCCCTCCAGCATGTTCTGTTTATTGTGGTGACAAGGTTTAGGTCCCTGGAGCATGTGGCTTGGTGAGATTGGGATTTCTTTATGTGTAACATGTCCATCAGATCTGGGTTAGACATGGATTTGTATGTTAGGCAGAGGTTACCTCTGAGTAAGCGATATGTGACGGAGTAGGGCTGGAGTTTTATGAGACGGTCTGCGCTTGGCATTTGTTTGAGGCTGGTAATCCTCTTAGTGAGGTATTTCTCTGGCCTTTCCTAGTTGTTGTAGATGTCTTGCAAGGTACATGCCAAATTGGGCATTGTACTCTATAATGGGACTGATGATGGATGAATAGAGAGGCACGATAACCTCTCTTTTTCTGGAGGAGAAACCCTTAGTGATGAGGTGTGCCACATAGAAGGATTTCCTGACTACTGTGGTGACATGATTATCAAAGGAGAGACTACTGTACACCTGTGTCCCAAGGTCTCTTATTACACTTTCAGTGTTTAGTAGGCTACCACCTATGTGGTAGTTCATGGGTATGGCGTTATTCCCAAAGGGATGACAACGCACTTCTTGGCATTGAGCTATAAGCCATGACTTTGATACCAAGCATCAGTCTCAGTGAGGCCTCTTTGTAGAATGTCCACATCCTTAGGCAATTCTATTATGGCTCCTAGTTTGCAGTCATCTGCAAAATTTGTTAGCCAGAGGCCAGCTGTATTAGCCTGGACTTCTGAGAAGTAGATACCAAACAGGAGAGGAACCAGGACCGAACCCTGTGATACTCCACTTGTCACTGGTCTGAAGTTGGATTTGAAGTCGGTTACTTTCACTGTGTGGGTTCTGTCAGTGAGCCAGTTGGCCACCCATCTTGTGACATAGGGATTTATGCACAGTCCAGTGAGTTTATCTATAATGCCAGAGTGGGGGATGGTGTCGAAAGCCTTGGCAATGTCATGATAGGCTGTGTGCACACTACCTTACCCTCATTCACAACTCTGTTGACTGCTTCAAAGAATTCAATCAGGTTTAGGAGGCATGATCTGCCTTTTATAAACCCAAACTGAGTGGGGTCCAGAGTTTGGTGGTTACCTATGTCTTTGTTTATAAGCTCCAGGATGATAAGTTCCATGGCCTTGCAGACCAGGCTCGTCAGGCTAATGGGGCGGTAGTTCATTGGGTCCATGGTGGCACACCCTTTATGGAGTGGGATAACCGTCAGTGTCCACCATTCCTTAGTCACAAAGCCTGAAGTGAGGCTATGATTGATCATGGTACTTAGGTGGGGTGTCAGTTCATTCTGTAGTTCATGCAGGATGCAGCCTGGGATGTTCTCTGGCCCCATGGATGCTGTGTTCTTGGCTTTGGAGAGTGCGGTCTTTACTTGTGCTTAGTGATTACAGAGGCTTTGCAATCTTTTGGTATGGAGACGGGCCCTTTGGAGGGGGTGAGGGGGTGTAAAGTTTGCACTGAACCTGTCTGCCAGTATGCTGGCAGTATCAGTAGGTTCAGTAAATCTAGTGCCACTGTGCTGTAGTTCAGAGCAGATCTGAGTGTTGCCATTGAGATTCTTGACATACCTGTAGAATGCTTTGTGGTTGTCTTTAGAATCAGTGGTGATGGGGGGCATGGCCAAGGATGAACACAGGATAGCAGCAGATTTCTTCAGCTCCACCAATTTCATTACACTGACAGGAATTAATTACTTAAAAAATAAATTTTTGAAGTAATTTTCTTTCTAAATATGTTTGTTTTATATAGTTCTTGAACTATATCTAAAAAAGAAAGGAAATTTTAACAATATTCCTGTCAGAAATCACTTTGAAAATTTTCCTGTCAGTTTATCAGTCTGAAATGAGTTCCAGTAAGACAAATTCTCAAGACTCCAGCATCAAGAAAGAACTTCAGTCTCTGATAATTATAATCCAGCAACTTACTGCTAAGATGGATAAAATGGATACTAAAATAGACACCTTCATAGAAAAAACTACAAAACAAATAGACTTGTTACATATAGACCTGCAACAACAGAAGATCCAGATGACAGGCATAGAAGAAGCTGTGAATGACATGGAAAATAGAATCCAAGAAGAGGAAATCATTGAGTGTCTGCTGAAACAAAATACACATTTACAAACAAAGCTGGATGACCTGGAAAATAGATCTAGGTGCAATAACATCAGGATTTTTGGACTGCCAGAAAATATTGAAGGTAACAATATTACTTCTTTTTTAACAACATGGCTCCCTAAAACTTTAGACTTACCAGAAGCATTCTCTTTTGGTATCGAAAGAGCACATAGATCTATAGCTAATACTAACTCTAACAAAAACTATCCTAGATCAGTTATAGTTAGATTTCTATCATCGTTTGATAAAGAGATGGTTCTTAAATCTGCTTGGGCTAAAGCTCCTGTTAAGATTAATGAGAAAACTGTGCGTTTTGACAATAACTATTCTTCCATGGTAATAGCTAAAAGAAAAGTTTTTCTGCCACTAATAAGGGAGCTTAAAAAATCACAGTTTAAAACATACCTTCTGTTTCCTGCCAAGCTTAAAATCTTCCTTCCTGATGGTCCTAAAATTTTTGATGACTTAGACTCTGCTTTACTGTTTATCAAAAAAAATAAGATTTTGGATAAAATAGAGGAAATGGAATGGGCTAGTCCTTCATTAAAGAGACTGGCAACTGAAACTTCATGGAAGACTTCAGAGAAGAAGAAGAGACTAAAAAACAAATGATTTGTTCTATGTTTTTTTTCTCTCATCATTTTATTTCATTATTAATCTTTTTAAATATAGTTCCTGCATTTCCAGAAAGCCACAAATATTCTGAAAAAGATTTAATCAAAGTTATTCTCTGTGTGCAAAGAAATGTTTTGTTTCATAACCAGTCAAAAATTCTGAAGAACTAATAACAAGCTATGATTCAATTTGTTTCTCTTTCTGAAAAAGAGAAGTAAGGTCAGTAATTTGATACATTTTTTTCTTTATCTTTTTTTTCTTCCTTTCTTCTTTTCTTTGTTTAAACAATGACATTCTATTTAGATTATGTAGTGGGTAAAGGGTGGGGGAGGGCAGGGAGAGAAGAGTAATGAAAATATGATTAATAGAATAATAACATATTTATTCCTTGTAAAAAGTTTATATGTTCTTCAAATGCTATTCCTAATTATACTTTCTTGATTATACTGCTTATGCTTGTTTGTAAATAATCTGTCATGCTTTAACTAATAATAATTAGAACTAAATAATAGTAAATAATATGTTTTATTTTTAACTCTATTAATATAAACAGTAAGTAATATTCCATTGTATATACTTCTTATAGCTTTCTCTTACATTTTTTTATTTCTGCCTTACACTCTTTTATTTTCTACTCTCTTTTTCTTTTCTTTATTAATATATAGAAATGCTTTTGATCATATAGACACAGTAAATAATACGATTTGCATAAAAATTGAGTTGGGACATACATATTGAGTTTTATTACTTATTAATAATTGTGGGCTTAATTTCAATCTCATAGAGGCTGTAATAACCTGTAAAATACATTGTGAAGGTTTTGTCATGTTTAGATGCATTTACACTGCTAAATGAATGTTTGTCACTAGTTTTTAATAAGTTTTCCGCCAAAATGTTAAGGGAGACAATCTGGGATGTGGGCTGTCTCATGCACAGTGTCCATGAGCTACTTCCAAAGCTTCAACTCTCAGAATTCTCACAGAGAAGCTGAAAGCAGTCAGTCTAACCTTTGACCTAGATATCACACTGACACATCACAGATTCAGGAAGAACACTCTACCAGGAAGTAGAACCGATGCAAATGCGACTATGCGAAGGAAAATTAACTCTTTAACATCTAAATGTGAGTTATTTTATATAATTACTTAAATATCTATGTTATAATTCATAAAATATGTCAGTTATAATGAGTTTAAATGATGCAGTTTCTTGTAGTAAGTAAATGTCTTATTTTAGAAGGCATAGAAAATGAAACATTTATTCAAGTGTTTTTGAAAATCTACTTAACAGCAGCATAATAATCTGTGTTAAAAACTTATGTTCCAAACATATACATTACTATAAATCATTTAATTCATCTGATTGACAAGCATAAATAATTTTATAACTCTATTCTGGAAGAAATTGTCATGTGATATATTTTAAAGCAGTAGTATAGCATGGTTGTAAAATCTGGTTACTAAAATGTGTTTGCTGTGCATTATTTTGTATAAAGCAGATGGATTTATTGTAGGGACAGCAAGTAGGATAGTGCTCAGCAAGGACACAACTCAGTGAGATCAGATATATATATATATATATATATGTGTGTGTGTGTGTGTGTGTGTGTGTGTGTGTGTGTGTGTGTGTGTGTGTGTGTGTGTGTGTGTGTGTGTGTGTGTGTGTGTATATATATATATATATATGGATCACCTTTAAAACCTCGAAACCGCGTTTGCCCGACACACTAATGACCGAAACGAAAAGACCGAAAACATAAAACGCCGGCTAATAAAACACCGAAAACCATTACACCAACACACTACACGTAAACAACACAGTACACTACATAACATATGCACTATCCCTAACCCAAACCCTAACCCTAAGGTCTGACACTGCAGCACCCACCGCACACTTACCTACCTGCCCACCCTAACCCTAACTCACTTAACCCACCTCTAACCCACAGTCCCTCACCATCGCACACACACCCTACCTGCACCCTAACCCTAACTCACTTAACCCACCCCTAACCCACAGTCCCTCACCATCGCACACACCCTACCTGCACCTAACCCTAACTCACTTAACTCACCCCTAACCCACAGTCCCTCACTATCGCACACTTACCTGTCCGGCTCCTAACACTAAATCCCTCACTCGATCGCACACTTTACGAGTCCGTCGGTTCTCACCTTTTCGGTCATCTGCGTTTTGGTATTCTCGTCCCATCGGATTCTGTTTCGGACAAGCGATTTCGAGATTTTAGTGACCCATATATATAAATATATATATATATATGTATGTGTGTGTGTGTGTGTGTGTGTGTGTGTGTGTGTGTGTGTGTGTGTATATATATATATATATATATATATATGTGTGTGTGTGTGTGTGTGTGTGTGTGTGTGTGTGTGTGTGTGTATATATATATATATATATATATATATATGTGTGTGTGTGTGTGTGTGTGTGTGTGTGTGTGTGTGTGTGTGTGTATTTATATATATATATATATGTGTGTGTGTGTGTGTGTGTGTGTGTGTGTGTGTGTGTGTGTGTATATATGTATATATATATATATGTATATATGTGTGTGTGTGATGGCTTTTTTTTTTTTTTTTTTTTACAATAATGCAAGTGTTTCTGAGAATCTGCATAACTATGCAGTATGATTTATAACAATTTCTATGAATACAATATTTTATTCTATTGACAATAATGAGTATGAGTAAATGCTCATATACAAGCAATTCAAGGTTTTATTTGGAAGCTGTTGACTGCATTTACATGACAGAAAATAGATGCATCTTAATATATGTAATGTCTGAATCATATTAGCCAAAGTTTTTGATTTAAATAAATGTTAGAACTTATTTTTCTCTCCTCTTGATTTCTAACATCAAGATTATTTGAATGCTATTTGAATACAAGTGTTTTATTTTACATAGATGTATATAGTAGTATGAACAGTTTTTTTTTTTTTTAAGTTTATTTTAGTTTATATGATGCTGTTTTACCAAATGTGTAGTCTTGTCTTGCTAGATAATTGAATTGAAAACTGTTAACCTCAGTTAAATATAACTAGTATTAAATTGATAAGGTGGTAGCTGAGGTACTGCTGCTTAGGGTAGGGGGTTAACTTGAGTGGTAAATATTACTTTAAGTTGGAGTTTATAACTCCAGGCTGGATGCAAGGTTTAATCCTTACATTATTTTCACTTGTTCATTGTTATATGTATATAGTTTTGACATCCACAATATATTTTGTACACTCATTGTCACTACAAACAAAATTGAATCCTATACAAAATCCCATAAGAGATTCAATAAATACAGCTATATTTAAAGGCACACCTAAAGGAGGAGATGTAACATTACTTATCTTGTTATTTGTTATTTTGATCATAAGATTCTTAAGTTTTAAAAATGCCAAATGACATCTTTAAAAGGAATTTCTTTAAACATTAATGGATTGAATAATCCGTGTAAAAGGGCAAGCCTAATAAGATACATTAATTTACATAAGGCCAACTTAGTCTTCCTGCAAGAAACCCATCTCTTGAAAAAAAGATATTGATAAACTAGCCACAAACAAATATACAGTATTGGTTAGTTCAGAGCACACTCAGAAAAAAGAGGAGTGGCTATTTTATGGAATAAAAGTATGCCCATTCCTAAAACCATTAAGTCTTATCAGGATGACAAAGGAATGTTTTGTATGGTTACAATAGAAATTAATGGGAAGACTTACACTTTAATTAATGTATATTGGATACCTGGAATTGGTATTAATACAGTGAAACATCATCTTGATAAGATCATATCATTCTCTATAGGAGATATTATTTTAGCTGGTGACTTTAATTGTATACTACATGAAAGTGATACTACCACTATAGGAAAAGAAGAATTACATCTAATGCAAAACATTTAAATGATTTTGCTAATTCTTATTATTTGAATGATATTAATAATCAGATAGATTCAAAATCATTACCATACACCTTTTTTCTAACAGATACAAAACTTATTCAAAAATAGATAGGGTCTTTATTTCTAACCAGATGGTAACAGATTTAATTAATTCCAAAATCATTTCATGTCCTATATCTGATCATAATTCAATTGTTTTGAATTCATGATAAAAAATACTCATAATGTTCAGATCAAAAGGATACCAGCATACTTAACTCAACTAAAGACTATAAAGAATATATACTTTCAGAAGTAAAACATTTTTAGACATAAATAATACTCCTGAAGTCTCCATTGTTTATGTTTGGGATGCCTTAAAATCATATCTATATGGACAAAGTATCAGATGGTATAATAATAAAAGGAAATCTTGGATAAGGAATTGTTAGATATTCAAAGTAAATTAGACTCTTATAAACATAATAATAAAGAAAATATTATGGACAAGAAAGTTATTGAAGAAATAAACAAACTAAATGAGAAATACGAAGAAATTTTAACTCATAAAGTTAAAATAACTTTAGAGAAATACAAGTTTTTGTCTTATTCAATAAGCCCCAAATACTTACATAGACTTAAAAATAAAACAAAAAGGTTGAATAAACAAAACCATATCAAAGAAATCTTAGTATACCAGAAATACTAGATGAATTTAGAAATCACTTTCACAAAATTAACCATAATAACATTAACATGGAACCTAAATATAAAATAAAGGAGTTTATAACCACAAACATGAATAAAAAGCTTAATAAACAACAGATTAAACTATTGGACAAGAGTATTTCATATACAGAGGTTATAACACAAATAAATAAGCTTAAATCAAACAATGGTGATGGTATTATACCAGAGATATATAAAATCCTTTCTAAAAGTACATATTCATTAAAACATAAGGTTTTTATTTTGGCCCAAACTGAATTAATAACCCCCATCTTGGCAATATACATTTATTTTGCCAATTTTAAAACCTAATAAAGATCCAACTAGATGTACTTCATATCGACCCATCTCATTACTTAATGTTGATTATAAAATGTTTATGAGTGTTTTTGCTGATAGATTGAAGACAATCACCCCCGGCATTATAGATATAGATCAGACAGGCTTTATTGTAAATAGAAATACTTTTGATAATATAAGAAGAACTTTAACATTAATTGATTTTGCAAATAGGAAAAAAAAAGATTTAACACTTATTAGTCTTGATATAAGTTCAGCATTTAATTCAGTAAGTTGGGACTATCTGTTTACCTTACTGAAGTGCACAAACTTCTCAGATGAATTTGTAAATCTAATTGAGCATTTATACAAAGGAACTTTGGCTTATATTAAGGTAGGAACATATGTTTCACAAAAAATACCCATTTTTAAAGGTACAAAACAAGGATGTCCACTTTCTCCACTATTATTCACTTTAGTAATGGAGCCTTGGGCTAATTTGATCAGAAACCGTACTGACATAGAGGGTTTTGAAATAGATGAAAATATAACATCCAAAATTCAACTTTTTGCAGATGATGTTCTAATTACATCAGCAGGATCTAAATCTTCTATGCAGTCTCTATTTGATAAAATGATGAATTTTAAAAGTATTTCTGGTTTAATATTCAATGAAGAAAAAACTAAAATACTACCTATATATACGAAAAAATATTCTCATTAGTGATTTTACTAAATATGTACCCAATTCAGGTCAGATAACTTATTTAGGTATAATACTATCTAAAGATATTAAATCTATTATATATAATAATTATAATACCTGTTTTCTTAATATACAAAACCTTTTTAATACCTGGAATAATATGTTTTTACTATGGAGGAAAGACTTACAATTATTAAAATGATAATATTCCCCAAGATTTTATACTTAATACAATCAATAATACTTCCACCTACAAAAATAATTATCAAGAAACTGAATACACTAATGTTAAATTTCCTATGGGCACCTAATAGACCTAGGATTGCATTAAAGAAACATACTAATAGCTGGTCTCAAGGGGGGTATTTCTTTTCCAGACTTTAATTTATATACTATCTCTTCTATTGTAAAAGTTATTACTTTATTAATAGATCAGTCATATGTTGCAAAATGGAAAGATTATTGGAAGCTAATTAGTATGCACTTCATGAAAATCTCCTTAACACATAAAAATATGATTGTAAATAACTCCATGTTATGGTTACTAAAGGAATTTTGTACTTCACCTATTACACCTAAACATATTGTTTGTTACCCATTAAACATTATTATTTGCTATCGTAACTTTATATTCATGCACCCTAAGTATAGGGAATGGAATTTTATTATATTCCCTATAATGTATACTCAGGGTATGCTTTTGTCATCTACTTCTGAAGGAACTCATTTAGCTATAGATAATGATCTAAAGTACTGGTGTCAGTTGATATCTGATAATAAAGTTAAAAATCTAGATTTCTTAAAACGAGAATTTGATCTAAGAGAAACTTGCTGGTTAGAGGTTCAGACCTTTAGACAACATCTCATTAATAAAATAGATCTAATGTCTATAACAGTTAAAGAATCTATTCCAACACTGATTGATTACTTGATATTAAATTTACAACATAAAGTTTCTGATAAAGGTAAACTTTCATACATATATAAAATTATCAGACAAGAAACTTTTTACAGTGTAGATTCATACTGGAATTATTTCACTTCTATTAATGGGGACCCACCAAATCAACAAGATAAACAACTGCTTATAGAACTACGTCTTCCATTGTCTGGAGACTTTATACATGGACATTTTTACATAGATCTGTTTATACACCTTTGATGATGAATAAAATAAATAATAAAGATAATTTATGTAAGAGATGTAATGTAGAAATTAATGCTGACTGGGCTCATATGTTTTATGACTGTATAAAATTGAAAGAATACTGGAAGTCAATTAATGAATTTTTGCAGGCTCTTTTTACAGATAATTTCATTATTTCTAAATCTCTTATATTATTCAACACACCTGTACCTCAAAGTGTTAAAAAGGTTAAGCTTCCCTTGTTATGGTCTATTCTAGCAGTGGCTAGGAAAATAATAACCAGAAATTGGATTTCAGATACACCTCCTTCATTCAATGAATTTAAAAATGTTATGAATATAGTGTGCCATATAGAAATAAACACAATTAGGACAAGAACAACTAGAAAAACATCTTATTATATTGTATGGGATAATTTACAAAATTTGTTTAGAAAATTCTAATTTCAATAGCATGGTATTTTAGTTTAATTAATTGATCTGATTGTAGTGGATGTCTTTGTAAATACTTTAGTTGTTTTGTTGAATATTATAATAATATCTATTTTTAATTACTTGTATAAAATTGTTATGATATTTCTCTTATATGTTAAAACAATAAACCTGTTTTGAAAAAAGAATCAGTGGTGATTTTATTTTTGTAGCTAGCTTTGGAGGATTTTATGAGTGATCTCAGCTTCTTACTGCGGCTGACCAGGGAGTTCATGCAATCATGGGATTTTACTCTTTTTTGCAACAGTTTCTTCCTTCTGTTGTAAAGTTGGTTTATGGCAGGGGACCACCAGATTGGGTTCCTGTTTTTGAGGATAAGTCTTGATTCTGTTGGGGATGGCACAATCCATGCACTCATGTATGTGCTTATACAGTGCATTTGTATAGGATTCAGCAGTTGTGCCTCTGTTTTCCATCTGTATGGGTGTCGAGAAGTTAGCCACTTCTGTCTTAAGGACAGGAAGCTGGCTTTGGAGAAGTTTTTTACAGTGGTTTCCTTAATGGGGGGGGGGGTGGGTTCGGGCTATGGATGTCTAGGGTGATTAGAATCAGCAAGGAGTGGATCTCTGGCATGGAACATCTGTTACCCATATTGGTAATGACCAGGTTCAGCATATTGCTGCCCCTGGTGGGGGTATGGACAAGCTGATCCAGGGTGTTGCAATTTATGAATTCCAGAAAACACTGAACAAATGAGTTAGTACATGAGTAGTTTTCCCAGTTGATGGTGGAGTTGTTGAAATCTCCCATTATTAGGGTATTGGGCTGTACCTTAATATTATCCAGTATATCGAGAAATGTGGAGTGGGCATCCTGAGGCATGGCAGGGGATCTGTAACAAGCTACATCCCGGATTGCTGTCTTGCCTAGTGTTAATTGTACTTGGATAATTTCAGATGCATTATGTTCTGCAACTAGCCTGGAGGTTTGGATATCCTTTATGAATATGGACACACCTCCTCCTTTAGTGTTTCGGTACAGGTTAGGTGGTCGAATGGTGTGGTAAGAATTGTAACCTGGTAATGCAGGGGTGATCTCTGGAGCCTTGAACCAGGTCTCTGTCACTGCACAGATGTTGATGTTCTCCATCTTAAGGAGTGCCTCAAGTGAATGCATTTTGAAGTTCAGACTTCTAGCATTGAGTAGCATTACCCTTAGATTTAGCTTGTTTGTACCTACTATGGTGGTGCATTTGACATTTGAACCTTGCCTAAAAAAGGCACTATAGGGGCAGCAATAGCCATACCCAGTATCCGGAATCTCAGAGGTGACAGGTGCAGGCCATCTCTGGCAAAGCATCGTGGTCTATCGATCATGTCATCCCAGGCAGACAGATACTGGATCCCCTTAGAATGACAAGAGAAGCTTAGCCAATTGTTGAAGTAAATCATTTTGTCCTTGTACTGTGGTATCATTCTGGGTGATGGCAGGATGCTACTCAGGGCTAGTGTCATAAGTGACTGGGCTACATGGTCTGAGAGCTCCTCCATGTCTCTTTTCATATAGTCCATGGAGGTACATCTCAGGTCATTCACTCCAACATGGACAATGACAGTCATATATGTACTTGTTGTGGAGTGACCTGAGTGCGTGCATTATGTGGGAGATCCTGGAACATGACAAGCAGCTGACAGTAACTTTCTCCTTGTTTAGCCTGCTGAGAGGGACGTCAGTGTGCCTGATTACAGAGTCACATATGACTAGTGTGTTGGGTACGTTATTTTGCCATATGGGCTGAGATTGAGTGGCATACTGATTTTGTGGGCTATGTGTCGTTTGGGTAGTGTTGGGGGGGTGGTGGTTGCTTTGAAGGTCTCTGTTGTTTGGGGAGATTTTTATTGAGAACCTCTGCAAATGTAGATGTGTGTTTTGTGTTACTATGTATGGGTTTAGGTGGTGCAGGTTTTGATGGACTATGTGTTGAGTGTGGTGTGGTGTGGTGCAGGTGTTTACCTTCTCCTCTTGACTGTCTAGTCCAGTCTTGGCTGGAGAGAGCTTGGGTTCCAGTTTGGCTTTATAAGTGCATCTCTCACAGGTTGTAGTACTGGGTGGTAGGAGGAGAGGTTTGTCAATGTACATGAGGCAATTGCTCCAAGATGCTTAGATTCATCAGGTAGATAGGGGAAAACACCGGGAGCTGACCTTTAGACATGTCTGGCAAGGTGCTTATTAATTTAAGTATTAAAAACTGTTTCCTCTTGATAAGTGAGGAAAGTTGAGTGCTGCAGTAGTTTGTAGATTATTTAGTGCTTGCAACGAGTTTTGAACAAGTGCTGAGCCCAAAGAAACAGCTTTGAGTGTTACAACTAGAAAACTGGCTAGTTCTAAGGGAAAATCAGAAGAGCAGACTTTCTGGCACTGGGAATAGTTTAACCGTAGTTAAACGGTGTTGCGCGATAAACAAAACCGTGCAAACAGGGATTTTTTTAAACAGAAAGATGAAAGGGATAGAAATAGCCCAAAATTGCCAATAAAACTACATATTCTGAGCTGAAACCACTCCTCCAGCGACAGATACGCTGCTCAAGGTTCACCATTCTCACTGATGAACAGAGAAACTTCCTTCTATCTTAGTAAGGTCTGGGCAACAGAAACTACAGAACATCCCAGAATTCAGCAAAATCTACTGGTTATAGAAAGGTGGGAAACGAGTAGAGAGATAGGATTTATTTGTTTTTCTGTTTATTTTTCTTCAAAAATTAAAACAGATACAGTAATACAAACACTTTCAAGACAGAAAAATAGCTAGCGCACTTGAGCGTGTAACCCTCAGCAATTAAACAGTTGATTGGAAGGGATCAATTGATTTAGGCTAGCTACTGCAATTCTTTTTACTTCTATGTATAAGGTTTACTGTTTTCGTATAAAAAAGGAAGAAAAAAATAATTTTCAGTGTTAGAAATTAAAATGTAAGTGAGTAAAGCAAAGGTCACAACCACCATTTCACATTTACTTTCAACTTGCCAAATAGTACATGACAACTGATTCCTATACCAAGATACAAAAAGGAAACACAGCACATAAAGAACAATACAGACATAATTTATATTGCGCAGAAATTTCTGCATCTAAAAACTTCAAAAAACAAACCATGAAAAAATTATATTTGCAAATGTGTCCCACCACACCCCTTCATAAGATTCACCTGGAGCTTCTACAACCCTCCAACCCATGTTTGCACAAACTCTCAAAGCCGTGTTCTACCCATTTTCAGCAAAATGTCTATATATATATATCTATCTATATATATCTATATATATATATATATATATATATATATATATATATATCTATATATATATATATATATATATATATATATATATATATATATATATATAGGTTACCTATTACAACCGCAAAACCGCAATTGCGCAAATACGGAAACGTTAACACATATTGAGTAAACCAAACGTCCTGAAGCGCAAAATTCAAAATGTCGAATCATCATAGTTGGCCCTTCTCTGGTATAGCTCCTTAAGGTAAGTGTGCAATAGTTACGGACCTTAGGGTTAGGAGCGGGTTAAGGTAAGTGCATACATAGTAATATATGTAAGCTTTAGTTTAGGGTTAGAAGTAGGGTTTTGTTAAGTGTATGTATGTGGATTATTTATTGTGTTTGGGTAGGTCGAACGTAGCGGTCGGTGAGGTTGGCCAGCTATGTTGATTCGACATTTTGAATTTCGTGGTTTAGGACATTCGGTGTTTTTGCGGTTCACTCAATATGTGTCGACGTATCTGTATTCGCGCATGTGAGGTTTCCCAGTTATAATATATACCCATATATCTATCTATATATATATATATATATATATATATATATATATATATATATGGTTGATTGAAAACTCACTTGACTGAAAATGAAATTACTAGGACCACTTCATTGAAAGCTCACTTCACTTAAAACTCATTTCGATGAAAGTCATAAATGGCCTTTTCCCCATTGTAGTGCGACCCTGGAGTTAGTATATAAAGTAAGGGGGGTGTGGGGTGTGGACCCCCACATATTATAAACATTTTAAATTATACACAGTGGTACTTACAAGTGCAATAAATAACTGTTTCCAAAAGAGAATATATAACCAAGATATACACCCCTCAATGTGGGGGGTTGTTCCCCACCCCCCCTTACATTATATACTAACTCCAGGGTCGCACTACAGTGGGGAAAAGGCCATTTATGACTTTCAACAAAATGAGTTTCAGTCAAGTGAGTTTTCAGTGAAGTGATCTTTCAGTGAAGTGGTCCTAGTAATTTCATTTTCAATCAAGTGAGTTTTCAATCAACCGTAGTAGTCCCATACATATATATATATATATATATATATATATATATATATATATATATATATATATATATATATATATATATATATATATATATATTATTTACTGGTCTTCATTTTTATATACCCCTTTATCATTTCACCTTCAGACTTATGTCCTTCAGTCCTTCTTCACTGCAGAGATTAACAGAAAACTATCTTACCCAACAATATTCCACCCAGTAAACTAAATGCCTTCTTTATCTGTAAAAAGGCTTTCCATCTCCCACCTTTCCAGTGTATTTTTCTGGGTCCCACATCTCTGATCTCTCTCATATCTTTGATTTTCTTCTTATCTGATTTGACTTTTCTCCAAACAAACTTCCATTCTCTTACCATTGATGGTTATATGAGCTAGTCCACATGGCATACCATTTTAGTAGGATGTATCATTTTTTTCTTATCCTTCTAGCCATTACTCACTTTAGGCACATTTGCTCTGAAATTCTCCATAAATGAGCATGCTCTCATACTGCGTAAAATTTATTATTACCCACTCTCTGGCAGACTTCTGAGGTATAAGTTGAGCTCTACATCCACCAATCCTTTCCCTTTTATCTCCAAGTAAGCCTTTTATGCATACTTTACATTTATTTTATTTTGAGAAACGTATCTTATAGATTCACAGTAGATTTACAGGAATTCCACTGACCATATTTATCCCATAAGATAGAAGAAGCATATTTACCACTTCAGTCCCAGACAATGGTAAACTCACCCTGTCCAGCCTAATCCTTACTTATGTATTTATTTGGGTTTTGTTTCCCCTATCATGTGCTGAATCTCTGTCTAATTATTCTGTACAGTGTCTTTCCAGCTTGTACAAACGTTCAAATCTAAATGTACACACCTTTTGATTTTTGAGCATTTTCTGAAAAATCATTTTAAAATTTTGAAATCTTTAATTAAATATTCCAAACAACTTTTCATATCTAGAAAACTGTGCAACCAAGATATATGACTAGACTTAAGTCTTCACATAATGTTAACACACTTCCTTCATTTTGGAATTCTTATTTACAGAGGTATGTACATAAATAATTAATTATGCCTTTTTTCATAATTAGCAGTATAAATGATCCTAAGTATCTCACAAGATGTGGAATTTACTGTGCAAGCATTAATGGCAATTTTCTTCAATGTCATCTAAGATTTTACCAGATATTATACTATACTCTGTAAGTTATTTTTTGGAGATGTTACTGTACTCATAAAAGCAATGCATGCATCCATAGTTATTAGCAAACAACTAACGATATTTCTGGCACCTGGAGAAAAATTGTGTGTTTTTCTTATTCCCATCATGACATGTCACATTGTAAAAAAAACCCCTTTGATTGTAAAGAAAAATAAATACATTCCTCAGTGATACTGATAACCATGGTTATCATTAGAATTACTGTTATTACTGCATTTGTCATTAATGCTGTTGGGTATGGCATGCATAGTGCTATTCTTACTGTATATTGATTTAATTTCTTAATTCATTTTTATATGTTGCTGTGTATTAAACTTGCTGTTCTCCTGACATATAATGATAGTACATAATCAAAACACTGAAATGGAGAGTGCATGAAGCTATCCCATTTAAAATATATTTGTGA
Source organism: Protopterus annectens (assembly GCF_019279795.1). NCBI lineage: Eukaryota > Metazoa > Chordata > Ceratodontiformes > Protopteridae > Protopterus > Protopterus annectens. Next base: position 968,410,144 of record NC_056732.1, read on the forward strand.
ACGTTTTCAGCAAAGGCATGCAATTTAGATTTGTTTTCATAGCTGAGGTGTCCCAGAGACTGAAACACAGACATTCTGTTCTGGATATCTTACCTAACACCTGCACTGAGTATTTGTCTTCAAGAAAAAGGAGTACCACAGACAAAACGTTGCTTTCACCAAGGATAGATGTCAAATCTGAATCCCTAAAAAGTCAACACCGTCCTGCTCCTTGGATGTCAAGAGGTCAGAACGGGGTTGAGAAAAATCACAGAAGACTGTAATGGCTATAAATCTCTTCCTACAGATTAGATTTTAGTCAGGGAAATAATGAACTGTGGAAACAAAAAACAATTGGTCCAAATGCTAATAGGAGAAAGAAAATCATATGTCTGCAACTGTATTCAGCCCACTACAGAAACAGAGCAAAGAAATTAAAACCTCATATATATGTGTCTATATATAAATAAATACACATACAGCACGGGAACTGACGCCATTAGTCAAACTTTCCCAGCACATTTGGACTCCTGTTAGCAAACACAGGCAGTCTTTGCTGGAGGACTACTATACACACTAAAAGGGAAATAAAGATTGTGATATTGCATCTTATTAGTACAAGACCTGTTTAATTTGTAAAGGCAGACCTGGTGTGAAATGAGGGAGGGTGTAGAGTGTGAGAAAGGTATTCCACCATATTAGCCTGTAACTGAAATGAGTTTTTGCCTATGGAATTGCCTGCGTGGGTGTGCAAGGAATTATCTTATTTTTTTTCCTGTTTGGGGGGGGGGGGGTCAAAATGGAGAATAAGAGTGTGAATACAGAAAACAGGGCTATTACCCAGTGCTAATCAAGGATGAAAAGAGACTTAAACAAGGAGAATCTGCTAACAAAGGCCTTAAAGACATTGAAAGTGATGTTTTGCTTGGACTGACTAGTATTATATTGGATGCCTTACCAAACTATCAATAACTGATATAGGTGATTTTCATATCTTTCTGCTGCAAAGCAATCTCAATTAATTAAATTATTAACTTAGTTCTTGATGTATACAAAATCCAACCTGGTGCACACCAACTTTTTAAATTTTAGCTTAATTGCAACCTAGAAAAACTGGTTTTGAAAGGGAATGAATAGGTGTTGAGCCAGCATATTATTACCCATAAACAAAACCATAGCTGATCCTAGAAAGTTTTATATTCCATCCTACTTGTTTTGGCAAAATTATGCTTCTCAGTAACATTTATCTCACTTGGTTATAAAAATATGAATGCAAGCATGAAAATATGAAAAACAAGTAAAAGGGTAGCTAATTTCTCCCAGGTCTGATGAAGTTTAATACTAATTAAATGAAAGCGCTTACTGTTCCTATACTCATGATTTTTTAATATTGTTTAGCTCAATAAATTATTCGTTGGATTTCCATCTGGTAGCTTCCAGTATGTCCATGGTGGGTACCCCTCTAAGGAATACTGTGGAAGTAGAGGTTGCCCTAGTGGCTTGGGTTCTAGTGGTCCTATAGAGTGATTATCCATGCAAGGAGTAGCAAAACTGGATGCAGTGTGCTATCCATTTGGAAATGCTCTGTTTAGATATTGGTTTCCCCTGTGCTCCTCTTTTAAGGCTGACCAAGAGCTGGTCAGTTTTCCTGAATGTCTTTGTATGATCTAGATAAAATCTGAGCTGTCTGTGCACATCCAAAGAATGCAGTATCCTTTCCCCCTTGTACTGAGGGTTAGGGAAGAAGGTGGGCAGGTGGATGGCCTGGTTGAGGGTAACATCCGAAACCACCTTTGGCATGAAGGAGGGAATTGGTTCTCAGGTAGACCCTGTCTGCATGGAAGATGATAAATGGCTCAAAGAACAGTAAGGCTTGAAGCTCTGTCTCTCTCCTGGCTGAAATAATAGCCAGGAGAAAGGCAGTCTTCCAAGAGAGGTACTTTAGTACTGAGGATGCTGCAGGCTCGAAGGGAGGCAGAGTAAGTTTTTCTAAAACATAGTTCAGGTCCCAGGCTGGGTTGAACTGTCTTCTGGAAGTCCTGATATTAGAGGGTCCTCTAAAGAATTGTTTGATAAGAGGGTGGGAAAATAATGCCTGTTCTGTATCAAAGTGTGCTGAGATGGCAGAGGCATGGACCTTTATGGAGGAGAAGGAGAGACCCTTATTAAGAAGCTCAGCAAGATAATCCAGAATAAGAGGACTTGTGGGCAGATGTATGTCTGCCCCCCTTGGACTGGCTCCAGGAACAGAATATTTTCCATTTTCCAATGTAAGATTTTCTGGTGCTGGGCCTTTTGGTTTCTGTGATGATGTCAAGGACTTGCTTGCTTAGTATAGATTCCTTGTTGGTTTTGGTAGAATAAGCCATGCTGAGAGCTACAGTGTCTGAAGGTCTGGGTGAAGCATTGTCTCCCCCAACCAGGATAGCAGGTGAGGTATCAGAGGTAGCTGCCAGGGGGGCTGGTGAGATAGACTGCACAGCAGTGGGTACCAATGCTGTCTGGGCCAATCTGGGGCAATGAGTATTGTTCTTGGTTTTTCCTCTCTTATCTTGATTAATACGTTTGGAATATGAGGTAGAGGTGGGAATGCATACACAAAGAGGGTATTCCAAGGGAAGGTCAGGGCATCAACCTTCCAGGCTAGATTATGGTACTCCCTTTTGCAGAATTTCTATACTTGGTGATTTAAATGAGAGGCAAATAAGTCCACCTGCGGGGTCCCCCATGTATGGCTAATTTGCAGAAAAATGTCTCTGTGGATTTGCCATTCATGTGGGTCCAGCAGGTTTATGCTTAGGTGTTCTGCCATGGTGTTGTTGATGCCCGGTAGGTATTGGGCTATAAGATGTAGTCCCATGGAAGATGCTGCTAGCCACAACTTCATGGATAGTCTGCACAGGGGGTAAGATTGAGTCCCTGCCTGTTTGTTGATGTATCACATGACTGTGCTGTTGTGTAAGGTTTGAAGGATACCAGAGAGTTGCATACTGCTATAATTTCCTTTTGGTTGATGCGCAAGGGTAGTATTTGTGCATCCCAGAGACCTTGGGTGCATCTGCCTTCTAGGTGGGCACACCACACTATGTCCGAAGCTTCTGTAGTTATGGTCTGGTCTGATGGACGGAGGGTGAATAGAAGTCCCTTGTTCAGAGCACAGGCCTGGGGCCACCAGAGGAACCTGGATCTTATGCAAGTGATCACAGGCAGGGAGGTGTCCAGAGGTTGTGAGTGTTAACAACATAGGTTCTTTAGATACCACTGAATTTTCCTCATGTGTAGTCTGGCCAGAGGTACCAGCAGGATGCATGAGGCCATGTACCCTAGAGCTTGTAGGAAAGTTCTGGCAGAAAGCTGGGTTTGGAGGCCAGAGTAGTGAAGTATTTTGGTAGGAATCTTTGTTTTTCTGGGGACAGAAAGGCCATTTGCTGTTCTGTGTCCAGTAAGGCTCCCAGAAATATGATTTTCCTGGTAGGTGTCTGTTTTGATTTTCTTTCATTGATAGTGAACCCCAGAGAGCAGAGTAGGGTTTTTACAAATGAGAGGTGCTGCAGGAGCAGTTCCTTGCAGTCTGCCTGGATGAGATAGTCATCCAGTTAAGGGTAAATCAGTAAATTGTTTTTCCTGCAAATGACAATGGCAGGAGTTAGACATTTGATGAATACCCTGGGAGCAGTAGATAAACCAAAGAGGAAAGCAGAGAATTGAAACTGTAGTGATCTTTCTCTGAATCGCAGGAATTTTCTGCATGATTCCCTTATTGGGACATGCAGGTAAGCATCCTTTAGGTCTAAGGTGACCATCTGAGCTTTGTTTGGCAGCATTGGTAGAAGCTGTTGTAAGGTAAGCATTTTGAATTTTGGGATTACCAGGAAGGTATTTAGAGAGGATAGGTTCAGGATCGGACACCAAGTCCCCTTTTTCCTGGGAATAAGGAATAGTCTGGAATAGAATCCTTTTGCGACTTGTTTTGGAGGTACAGGTTATACTGCCCCTAGGGATATTGTATTTTGCACTTGTTTTAGTGCTTCTGCCCACTGGTTTGGAGGAGGGTCTGGGTACCCTCTTGGAGGTGGAAGTTCTTGGAAATTGAATTTGTACCCCTGAGCAATGATTTTTAAGACCCATCGATCTGTTGTTATAGTGTCCCAATTTTCTCTGCATAGAGATAACCTTCCTCCTAGCTTTTGGTGTGGTCTAGGCAGGCAGAGATGAGAAAGGTAGTCATTGAAAGTTTTTTCCATACAGGGTTGCTTTTGAACTCCTTGCTCTAGTGTTTGAGGGGGGGCCTCTGTTTTGTTCTTTGCTGGCCCTGAGTGTGAGTCTTGGTGGGTCTGTCCCTACGTGTTTTGCCTTGTGCCTGCCTGTTTGGTGCAGGAAAGGACCAGTGTTTAGATGAAAAATTTCTGCTGAACCTGGAGGTTGTACTTGAAGAAAATCTTTAAAAGTCTACATCGATTTTGCTTTGTCTTCCATCTTTTTTAATACCTCTTCAGTTTTCTGTCCGAACAAGCAACCTTTGTCAAGAGGTGCATCCATGATTTTAGCTTTGACATGATCAGGGACAGGTTGTTCCTTCAGCCATACATGTCTTCTGATAACAGATCCTGTCACTTCTGCCCTGATAGAAGCTTCTAGGGCATCAAATCCACAGTGCAAGATGTGATTTGCCACCTGAGATGAAGAGTGCAGTAATTCTGCTATCTCTTTGTTGTTGGCAAAAACTGGAAAAGCAGAAATTTTCTGTTTCAAAAGTTCCAAAGTGTGCTGTTGATATTTTGACATATGGGATTGACAGTTGAGAGCTCTTATAGTTAAAGTTGTAGAGGTATATACTTTTTACCCCATCTGTCCAGGGCCCTGGATTCTTTGTCTGTGGGAGTAGGATTCTTTGCAGAGGTAGCCTTAACTCCCTTAGGTCTCTGGATCTGCTATAGGATTTCTGTAGAGGAATTTATGTGAGTTAGGTACTCTGTAGTACCTGTCAGGTTTTCTGGGGGCAGGAGGAAGGGTGTCAAGGGTAAGGCTGGATTCTTGGTAAACATCATCTACTACCTCCAAGATGGGTGGAATGGCCAAAGGCCTGGGCTGGGGTAGGTCCAGAAACTCTCTTAGTCTTTTCTTAGTTTGAGGGAAATCTGTTGATTCCCATTGGAAGTGTTCCCTGAGAGTGTGGAGGATTTCCCCAAAGGAAAAGCCCTCCAGAGGTGATGCAAAAGGAATAGATTCTTCTGCATCTGAGTCTTCATAGGCAGTAAAAGGATTTTCCTCTTCAGAAACAGAGGAGTCTGATCCCTCTGAGTCTAAATCCGAATGGATATCTGGAGAAGGTTCCCTTCTCCTTTTGGCTGGTGTGGCCCAATTACCCCAGATGAAGGTGATGAGATCCTCTGCCATTTTAAGCATTCTAGTTTCAGGAGGGGGAGGAGTAGTGGAATGGAGACTTTTTGCGGTCTTCTTCAGAGTAGCTCTAAGTGTGGCCTGAAGAGAATCCCTTGGTGCTATTGGTGTGTTAATTGGAAGAGAGGGCAAAAGCCTTGCAGCAAATTCCGATGTGCGAACGGTGTCCTCAGAAGCCAGTGCCTGTGTAGCGGCTCTGGACCCAACCGAGGCAGAGTCAGCAGAAGGCGTGTTAGAAGATGCAGTTTTCTGCAGCATACAGGACTCCAAAAGGGTCTCAGTAGAGGCCTGTGAAGTAACTGAGTTGGGCATCAGGGGCTGTGAAAGCGCCTCACTGAATTCCAAAGAACTGACAACCCTTTTAGCGGTGGTGTCATAGGAAGGCTTGGCCTTATGTGGTCTGTCTCTATCCTTATCTTTAAATTTTTTCTGAAGATCTCCGGTTTGCTGACTGATGGATGCCATATCGGTAATCGGAGATGGAAGATGAAAATATCTGGCTATAAACAGAGCTCTACGATGAATAGTTCTAGCATTAAAGAGGGCATAGAACTGACAGCTGGGTACATCATGATCTGGGCCTAAGCAAGTGACACAGTAAGAATGGAAGTCTCGGTGTGGTATTTGCTTTGCACAGGCAAGATAGTTATTGATGTTTTCGGACATCGGTTAGTGCAAGAAAAAAGAAGGATCCCCAACGGGGTACTTAACTTTAGACGTTTTCAGCTGAAGTTTGAAATCTGGAAACAGCCACTGTTGCAAATTACTTCTGCTACAGGCTCCATGGCAAGAAAGACTGGGGTAATGGTGTCACCTGCTCTCTTTTATAGCTCGGATGACCTGACATCAGCCAGCAAGTGACAGCAGCTGATGCACAAAACCTTGACTGTGGTATTCAGACTGACTGAGGATTACCAGAGCATGGATAACCCAATGGTTAGGACTGCAGCAGTGAAACATGAAGAACATCCTGCTCTAACTACCTCAAGTACTCTATGAGAATCTTAGCTTACACAATTAAACGTAAGATTAGTCTGCAATTCATATGGTCATTTCTATGCTGAATCCCATTCAATAATGCCATCACATATTCTTGCTTCATGTTGAAGGGTTCTTTCTTTGTTGCATTTTTAAATTGAATACAGTGCCTTGTCCAAAGGAAGAAGTTATTCTATTGCTTTGAGTAATCTGATAGGAATTAACCTCCATTTGTCCTTATTAATGTGTAAAATAATACCGAATCTCACACATGATATTTTTTCCTTAAGTAACATGCTGCTGGTGTCCTCCTTTAAAACAAACTCATTTAACCTTCTTCCATCCCCCTTCCTGAATAAGCTACCACTACCTCTAGGCTATCTGCACATTTTTAAAAGCATCCTGTTAAAATCTCTGTTTTCTCATTTGAGCTCCCACAAATAATTTAACTTCTTCAATACATAAACAGCTTACTCCACTCTACTCTTCTCTTCTCCTTCTTGCTCTTTAATCAGAATGCTATCAATTTCAGTACAGTCTCACCTACAGCCTGCCAGAATTCCCCTCTTCATCTAGTTAGGTCAAGTTTAAATATATTTACTCATGATTGCATGCTCCCATTATGCTGGTAATATGGCAACAGCTGCTCCCTTTAGACATTCCTGAAGCCAACTTTTTTCTTAAACTTCTATGTTGCATATTCATCCTAGGGGTCTCTTTGCATTTTACATAACTCTCTCTGATGGCCTCTCTGTCCCTTAATTAATCATCTGTATCCTACCTTTTAACCATTCCATCACATACCTTCCTTCTCTTCCTGGAAAGGACTGTTTTGTTCTCTTAATACTGCTCTCATCTAATCTTAACATGGAATCCTTTTGGTGCCTTTTAATAAAAAGGATTCCATGTTAACTACCTATCCAAAAGGCCCTTTACCACTAAGCACCCAATAAGACATGATCTGACGGGCCTATTATTCCTCAGCTATGACATTAAATAATTCTTCCATACCTGACCCACATCTATAAAAAATACATGTTTCATTCCAGGAGTGCTTGGTCTGGAAAGAACACCATCTAGTCTTTCTCCTCCCATCACTTAATTAGCCTCAGTCTATTAATGGGGAGTTATTTAAACTCCCTACATTTCAAGCTCCCACTTTAAACCCTTTCAAAACTCTCTGAAGCACTGCTGAGATCTTCAAAGAGCTAGGCTCTGAGGACCCTTCAGTGATGGCCAAGGAGTCGTTAATGTTCTCCCTCATGACCAGTGAGAAAATGAAAATATCCACTCCTAGGAGCTATGGCTATTACCCTTACTCCCTCATCCTTTGGAAAAAATACATTCCCTTTCTACACTACAGCAAAAATGCTTGCTATCACAACTTATGAACTACCCAGCTGATGTGGAATGTTTAACCAGTATCTCCTATTCCTTTCTATAACAAATAAAAGAACTGGACCTATAGTGATAGCAAGAGTGGATGATCACAAGCCAGCAGGCACACCACATCTGCTTCTTCATTCTTCATCAGTATGTACATCTTCTCCATTTAATCACTCTGTCATAGAACAGGACTCCTGACATAAAACATCATGATTTTCCCTTTCTACTTTACCACCTCCCTAGATTCTCTGGTTATTTTCTGGACTCTACTCTTCCTAAAGACAGCTTCACCAGTGGATAAAAAAAGAAAAACAAAAAAAAAAAAAACGCTTTTAGTAAGTGTATGTCCTGTATACCTCCTTATATTACCTCCAAGAAGGCCATGAATACATCCTCCCTCTCTTACATTCATTCCATTAACCTTATTTATGTAATGAAAGACAACAGTCTTGATCAAATTTCTTCTTTATATTCTGGAAAATAAACTTGCATTCTTCTTTGCAAACTAAACAACTTTAAGAAGATTTAGAACAATAATACAAATCTTTGTTATTCATAATCATAATCTATTGCTTAGAGCAGAAAAGAAATATTTGAACCTCTAAATCTATAAGAAAACATCCTACACTTGCTAGATAACATGAAGTATAATGAGAATTTGTTTTAAAAATGTCCGTCAAGCAGCAAGGTTCATACTCTCCACAGTTGCTCTACAAGCTTGTGCATTCTGTAGAGTTCATCGCCCATTACAAACATTCCTACTCAAAAATCACCTATACTAAGCTAAACCTGTAATCTGCCATCAAATATGTAAAAAACTAAATGTTTACCTACTCACATTCATCTCATCTCTCAAAGAATGTAACTGGCATCCTCTAAAGTACCTCAGTCTTGATGACGCAGTTGAATTTTTTAATACTACCTTCCTGAGCATCCTTAATTACCACCCCCATAAGACTTTCCAGAACCAAAGCACAACCCTCCCCATGGCTGCAGAAAACCACTAAGACAGAAATAAAAAATAGGGATAAAGCCTGGGAGCACTGACGCAAAACCAAAACCCCATCAACTAGACAGAAATTCCTAGAACTATGCAATAAAGTCAAAAAGCTAATAAAACAGGATAAATTCCAATACTACCATTCTGCTCTAGACTCCTCCTAGCACAATCCCAAACAATTCTGGTCCTCCATAAACTCCATCCTCCACCTAGGTAAAGTCAGTACCCCTCCTCCTAACATCCGTCACTCCAAAAATATTGCTACCTCATTCAACACACACTTCACACAAACCATACAATCACTAGCTAGACAACACAACTCCCCTGCCCTCCAACCCACACCTTCAACTAGTAATCTCCCCACTGTCTTCTCTTTTACTCCTGTTCCTATCTCCAACATAAAAAACTCTTAACTAAACTTAAGCCCACCAAATTAGCAGCAGACAATCTCCCAAGTTAATATCTACAAATCACAGCTGATGCTCTAGCCTACTCAGTATCCATCTTGATTAACCAATCTCTGTCAGAAAGTTACGTTCCCACACTATGGAAAGTATCACATATAATTCCCCTCCACAAAGGCAGTCCCTCCACAGAACTAACCATATTACCACCCCATAGCTATTCTCTCTCCACTCTCCAAAATACTAGAGAGATGCTTTCACTCTCAGGTCTCAGACTACCTCCTTACTAACAACCTCCTTTCCAGTACTCAGCATGGTTTCCAACTAAACCATAGCACCACCACTGCCTAACTCTCCTTTACTAACACTATCCTTCAGCATAAAAACAATGGCTATCTCTCCTCTGCTACTTTTCTAGACCTATCTAAAGCATTTGACATGGTCCCATACAAACAACTCATCTCTGTCCTCAATAATCTATCCTTTTCTCAATCAGTCACCAACTGATTTCAGAGTTACCTGTCTGACCGCCAACAATCCAGTGTATGGCAGAATGACATATCTCCTCAACTACCTGTCTCTGTAGCGGTTCCCCAAGGATCCATCCTTGGACCCCTACTCTTCTATATTTTCACCAATAATCTAGCCTCTGCCACCAAACATGGCACACTCATACAATATGCAGATGACTCAACCATCATCTGCTCAGCCCAGTCCCTACCCAAACTGCAAAAAGTCACACAGGAAGCCTTTTCCTCTGTTGAAACTTAGTTATCCAATGCCCAATTAATACTAAACCCAAACAAAACTAAACTACTCATCTTCCAACCCACCAAACATACTCAAAACAACTCTCACTTTAACATCACAGCAAAAGACAACACCACTATACACCCAACAGAACGCACCAAATTGCTAGGAGTGGAAATATAAACTAAAATTTGACATTCACATATCCATGACCATAAAAAAATGTCCACAAAAAACTAGGAGCGTTATTCAGAAATAAGCAACTTCTCACCAAAGCAGCAAAGATTTCAGTAGCAAATTCCCACCTTATTTCTACCCTACTTTATGCCTCTCCAATATATACCAACCTAAGACAATGCGATCTAAACAAGATAGAGACCTGCTACAACAAAATTGCCAAATTCACCATAGGGGCATCCTACCGTAGTCACCACTGTCTCTCATTTGCTGAACTGGACTGGCTTAAACTCCCTCACCTCCTTCAATGGTATCAACTCACACTCGCCCACAAACTAGTAAACCATCCACTAAAAGTCCCATCCCTTCAGAATCTACTCCAACCTTATTGCACCACCAGGCCACTAAGATCCAGCAACAAAAATCACTTACAGGTCACTAAAGCCAATAACTCTGCTGGAGAAGCACTATTCTCTTGCGCCGTAGCCAAATTATGGAACTCACTCCCACCCACAATTACCTCCATACCATCATGCACCCACTTCAAAACTTTACTAAAAATGCACCTAAAACATGCTGGCTATGCCCTTGCAACTCCCCCACTAATATCACCCACCTCACCCACCCACTAGCTTTCTTTCCACCCCACTAACTACCTTGATTATAGCAAGCTTTGATGCTCATAAGCCTAACTACTTATTATACAGCAGGAACTTCTTATTGTAACAATTGTTAATGTCTGTTATGTACTTCACAGATGATAAAGATTCTAATTGTCTACTGATGTACTATGATCTTCATATGTAACTATGTTTGTAATTGTTAATTGCTATGTTGATCAAATTGTTAATTGCTATGTAAATCCAGTGTAACTACTATCTGTATATTTTAACTGTGGAGCTTTTCTCCCTGGGTCTCCACTGAAAATGGACCTACATCCAGTTGGACACTCCAGGTCAGCAAATGTAAATAAATAAAATAAATAAATATCGTTGACCATTCATCTTTCTGGTGATACATTTTTTTTATGGTCACGAACTTAGAGTCATTATGGGAATGGCTATGTCTATGAAAGAGTAGATTAATCATACAACAATAAAATGCACATAAAGTAAGATAAATATTTAGCAATTAATAAGACATAACTTGACCAAATTAGATAAGGTGCAATCAGCAATAAGTCCAGATCTCCAACTGTCCCCATCGGTTACACTTTAGAATCTCAAACAACTGAAATATTGAAGTTCAGTTGCTCGAGTCCAAAGTGTTTAAACTGCATTTGCATGAAACTGCAGAATACCAAATGCGGAAATATCGAATCTGTGGTTGTGGTGGTCCGTCCGGAATTTGGGACTGCCTGTATTCATGATGTGCGGTGTGGTATATGGATATAGTTGGAGATTCAGGTAAGTGATTTTTTTGTAAGGGTATTGGGTAGGGAATTTAGTGTGTGTGTGTGTTTAGAGTTTTTAGGTGTGGATTAGGTTAGGTAGGTAAGATTGTGAGTGTGTAAGTGTTGAAAGTGGTGGTATTTGTATGTATGTGGTGTGTGTTTATGTCAGGGGAGTATAGAATGTGTAGTGGTGGGTTTTGTGTGTTTGCGGTTTTAGTGCGACCTCGGAGTTAGTATATATAAGTAGCAAGGGTGTAGGTGCCTGTGTTTAGTTTGCTGTGTTTGTGTGTGTTTTGTTGGTTTGTTTTAGTGTCAGGAGGAAAGTGTATGTGTGCTTGTTTGTGTGGTGGAGTGTGTATGTGAAAAGTCGCAATTTTGAATTTCACGTTTTTGGGGTTTCGGGTTTTAGAGTTTTCGGCTTTATAGTCTCGAGATACTGAAATTCGATATTTCAGTATTTCGGGATTATAAAGTGAAACCTCCCCATAACCCTCTGTATCTGATAAAAAATATACATAGATATATTTTTATAGAGGGACTTTGTAGTGCATGCTTTAAAATCATTTTAACATCAATCAGGACTATATTATCAGGTTCACAAACATAACTCTTGGCCTGCAATACCACAAAAATAAATATAATGTTCATGAGTGCTGGACTCTAAAGTGCTGAACTATTAAATTATGAATCTGAGCAGCCTCATATAGAAAGCTATGGAAAGACTTACCATGGAATTAATCAATCAGGTTATAGGGAAGTCCAAATACTGGACATATCTCAGTTTGGATTCATCAAGGCAGGCCATACTTACTCAGCATGGTGGATTTTTTTCTGAAAATAAAACCAAAGCAGTGGTACACATTGCATACCTCAACCTAGCCAAAACATTTGGCATAATTCACCACCAGGCATAGTAGAAAAGCTAGATAAAAAGGTAAGCATTTCAAATTTCAAAACCACTACAAGTCCTGAAATACAGAGAATGAATGGCTGCATGCTAAGTCTGTGATACTATTTCTCAGAATATTCCCTTTTCTCTGAAGTATGGCAGTCTCAAGCTTGTATATATAAGTCTGGGGGTGCTTTTTCCCACTGTGAAAAGAAGTTTAAAGGAGAAGAGCAATTTTCAAGATTTGTTCAAATGACTTAGCCATCCTGCTGGAAGGTTTGTCTCAAATAATAAATAACTGGTGCCAAAGATATGGACTGAAAGAAAATGACTAATAATGCATTATTGTTTATTGTGGGAAGTTATCTGTCCAAGAGAACTACTACATTGACAATATGCACCTTAGAGTTCAGCCAGTTGTTTGGGATTCAGGAGCTTATGTGGTCAGTGACCTAAGTTTTGACTAATGTGTCCATTGTTGTAAGAAAGTCCTTTTATATTGCACAGCTTATAAGCAAACAGATTGTGTCTAGATCAAGGGATGTCATTGTTCCCCTTTACTCAGTCCGCATTAGGCCATTCATTAAATATAATGCCTCTTTGGCATGTATCTATCCAGACACATGCAATGCCTGGAACACGCACATAAATACCTTACTAAAAGGCTACAAGGCCTAAACAACATGTCCCACATGGACTGACTCAAAGCCCTGTCATTATACTCTCTATTCTAGAGCCTGCTAAGACGTGATCTGTGTCTGGCATACAAGACATTCACCAGCTCATTACTGATGGATTTACTTTACATCAGTTAAGCAAGTGGAATTATAAATACATGGTCTAGGAATCTAAACCTCTTCTAAAATATGAATAGAATGGTTTGGAGATACAGATACATCTCACAGAGGATACCACTGCTGTGGAACTGAGCCTCCATCTACATAAAACAAAGTTCATCCCAGTACATATTCAAGCAAAATTTAGATCTATGGATGGGAAACTGAAAATTTACCAGAGGACTGCCCCCTGTACTGTTATTGGACAGAGGTAGATCCTACATGTATTATCCCATGTGTGAGTCACCACAAAGTATCTATGGTATGGGCCCAGTTATTGTCATTAGGGGTGATATAACATTATTGACCATGGGATGAGTACGGCCAATCTTTAACCAAATGGGATAGGTTGTCTTGAGTATAAAAGGAGAACTGGCTAGGCTTAAAATGGCCTGCAAGTGTACCTAGCCTAGTACTTACCTATGAAACCATGAACAAGTAACAACATTTACTAAACTTTAATCATCCACTTCTCACATTCTCCATAACACTCCAAAAAGATTCTGTCTCATTGACATGCTAACAAAAGAAAAAAAATCCAATATCTGAAAAAAAAAGAGAAAAACATTTAAAATATGTATACAGTAAAATACAGACTACAGGGGAGTCTGATGATTTCAAAGCAAGGCAGGGGCTGCAATAAGCAAATGAAATGAAGGGGTTAATTTGAATAGGGTTTGGCTATATTAGAACTGTATAGTAAACAGGCAGAGGACCGTTAATAGAACACCAGAATCAGGAAAAACGGTCCAGGTGAAACCAAGGATAGCAGTCAAAACAGATTTATTCAAATAACACAAGCACTTTCACCCTGACACAAACGCAAGGCTTTATCAAGTGAAAAAACTAAGTACATTGTAACGGACCCTATTTAAATAAGATCCATTCATAAAGAGCGCCAAAACATTTAAAGTGCTACATACACATGAAATCTACTAGCAATGAATACATTTAAAAGTGTATAGCTACAAAATAGAATAAAAATATTTTGGGAAATATTTCCATAAAATTCAAATGGTTTTCAACCAATGTTTTCACATGAAAATAAAAAATATATGTGAGTTAAAAACAAAAACAAACACATTAAGGGTGGATGATGTAAGCACCTCACCACATCTGTGAAGATTTATAGATTCTCAGCTCTATTCACTAGATGTGGTTTAATTGATGCATATTCGTTCAACCCTGGTGGCTGGGAAGAATTTAATTTCAGTTGCCAGAAGGTCTCCCTACAACTCAACCCGTTCACCCAATTATCACCCCTTGGGTCCAGAATGACTTGCTCCAAAATTCCAAAATAAAAACCAGAATGTGTAGGTTCCAATTGCAAATGCTTACATAGTGCATTGTTCAAATTCCCTCACCTAATACTGTAAACGTGTTCGTAAATACGCTTACCCAATGCTCTTTCTGATTTGAACTGTGTCAACTTTGAATATGGGTAACAACTTTTAAAAAAAATTTGGATTTCCGTGGACAGCACACTCATTCTTGCTTCCAAAAGACATAATATTAATGTTCAACAACAATTACAATAATATGTATCTTGCTGTCTTTATCACAATTCTCTCAGACCATTTTGTTACAGATCAATATACTGAATAAGAGTCATCCAGAATGTGGAATATAACGAGTATCTATACACACACGCACACACACGTATCCAGAATGTGGACTATAAGGAATAACTATGCACACACACAAACACACACCCACACTCATGAACAGACCCACACCCATACCCCACCCACATACACATACACATACACATATAAACACCCCAACATCCCCACACACATACTGGAATCATACACACA
Organism: Protopterus annectens; assembly: GCF_019279795.1. Taxonomy (NCBI): domain Eukaryota; kingdom Metazoa; phylum Chordata; order Ceratodontiformes; family Protopteridae; genus Protopterus; species Protopterus annectens. Next base: position 968,425,153 of record NC_056732.1, read on the forward strand.
CACACACACACACACACACACACACACACACACACACACACACACACACACACCACATACATGTTGCATTCACACAAGTACATCCGCACATACACACACACACACACACACACACACACACACACACACACACACACACACACACACACACAAACACACACACACACATCCAGAATGTAGACTATAAGGAATATCTATGCATGCACACAAACACACACCCACACTCATGAACAGACCCATACCCATACCCCCGACAAACATACACACTTATAAACACCTCAACACCCCCACACCCATACTGCACTCATACACATAGACACACACAAATACACACAAATACACACACACACACACACACACACACACACACACACACACACACACACACACACACACACCACACACACATTGCACTCACACAAATACATCCACACACACACACACACACACACACACACACGCAGGTACACAAATACTTACATGCTCATGCATATGTACAAATACAGCCACATACACAAACACAAATGTACAAATACATGAAGCTTTTGAAATACATATAATATATAATAACAGCTATGAATGAAAAATTGTTCTGTGATGTAATTTATATAGATTTATCTTCAGCATTTGACAGGGTCCTACACATAACACTGATCAATAAATTAGTGCAACTAGGTATTGATGTACTCTTGATAAGATGGATAGCTGCATGTCTTACACATAGGACATGGCAAGTATCATACAGCAACTGGACAGGTGAAATCCTTGATTACAGACAGGGTGTTCCACAGGGCTATGTCCTAGGTCCTTACTTGTTTAGATTATATCTTTCAGACCTAACTTTTTCATCTGAGGTGTTCTACAGTCTTTTTGCAGACAGCCTGAAATTGGGTAAACTGATTACATTTGTTACAGATAAGGCATGTCTGCGAAATAACTAGACTAAATTGACCCTTTGGGCACAGGAGAATAATATACTCATAAATACATCAAAAACAAAGCATATGAGATTTGGGAGACATAAATTGAAAGGTGAATATTTAATACAGCAAACAGTGATTGAAACTGTAGACTCATTTAAGGACCTGGTATATGGGTAGATTCAGGTATAAGTTTTTCTAATCATATCAAACCAATTGGTTAATGATAGTTATAGAATTATAGTTTGCATAAAAAGATTTATAAAGTCTAGGAAATCAAAAATAATGAAGTCATTGTTTTTTAGTTGCATTAGACCCAAACTTGAGTATGAAATAATTTGGAAACCTTATAAGAAAACAAGCATGAGTAAACTGGAAAGAGTACAACGAAAATATACCAAGGGTATCCATGGATGTGAACATTTAAGTTGTTATGAAAGACTAAAATATCTGAACTTGTACAGTGTCTCTTACAGATATCTAAGAGGAGATCTTATTCAGGTATATAGGACACTTAGAGGCAACTACCTCTGGAAATGTTTGGGGTTAACAAAATGTACTAGAGAATCATCAGATAACCTATGTAGAAGATTCTATAGGAATGAGAAGTGTATTAATTGGTTCTTTGACAGAGTAGCTGATGCATAGAACAGACTATCAAATTACATTAAAGCAAGTACTAGTTTACATATTTTTAAGAACAGCCTGGGCATTTATTATGGGAACAAGTGTTTTGGTATATTGGCAAACTAGAAGGGCATTAATGCTCGTGCCTGAAACATTTGTATGTATGTATGTATGTATGTATATCCTCTGCTAAGAATGTCAGGAATATCTGCTAAATAGCATGTGCAAGTTCCATGCTCAGAAACAAATTCACCAGTCTAGGTGGTCTGCAGCAAAAATAAATATTTAAGCTATATAATGCAAAAAAGGAAAACATTAAAACAGAAAAGCAAGAATGCTCCCCATGCTTGATTACTTAACAAATGAACGCAGATCTGATACCTGATGTATAATACTAAGGCTTTTTGTGAATCTGCTCCAACACCAGTTCAATCCTCATGGCATTGGAAGATCTGCTTCTTTTTTATGATCAATGAAACAGTATGGCTTCTATTTCCTTTTTATTCAGCAACTTGAAGCTTTTCCAAACACTGTCATCCTAGTAAAATAATATCTAGCTATATGTCTAGCTGGGCATTGCAAATAAAAAGAAAAAAGAGCAAATGAATAAAACTGTAAGCACACGGCTGAATTGTGTCATCTGAATAAAACTGTAAGTACATAGCTGAATCAAGTGTCATTTGAATAAAACGGTAAGCACAGAGCTGAATCATGTGCCATCTGAATAAAACTGTAAGCACACAGCTGAATCGTACCATCCGAATAAAACTGTAAGCACACGGCCAAATCAAGTGCCATCTGAACAAAACTGTAAGCACATAGCTGAATCACGTGCCATCTGAATAAAACTGTAAACACACGGCTAAATCAAGTGCCATCTGAACACAGCTGTAAGCACATAGCTTAATCACGTGCTCTCTGAATAAAACTGTAAGCACACGGCTGAATCAAGTGCCATCTGAACAAAACTATAAGCACACAGCTGAATCATGTGCCATCCGAACAAAACTGTAAGCACACAGCTGAATCACGCGCCATCCGAACAAAACTGTAAGCACACAGCTGAATCACGCACCATCCGAACAAAACTGTAAGCACACAGCTGAAACAAGTACCATCTCCTTCCTGATAACCTTGTTATATAGCTGCACTTTCTTGGTGATAATGATACCAAAAGTAACTTTGTTTGTTCAAAAATTGGCAACAGACTATATATACATTATAAAAGAGGCACCAAAATAAGTCGCCTGTTTTACTTTACTGATGTCTAATTTCTCCTGTGAACTTCCTCATTTTTTTAATTACCAAAATAAATGTACTATATATGAATATGTTGCTATAAAATATAATCTCAAATACCTTAAGTAAAGCTGATTGCATTCTTAAAGATAACAAAAGCTAAATAAATAAATACTATACAAAATTTCACAAAGTATTACTACTTGTAGATCTGTTAAATCTGAACAGTTTCATGCTGAATTTGTGAGAAACTCATTTATTAATAATACAACAAATACAGATCCAAGCTTTCAAACATTCATTTACTATAGAAAGCAACTAGTTCATTGCTTTGTTTGTGTTAGTACTTTCCCACAGATCTTTGTTTTCTACTTATGGGACAGGAGTGCAAAGAAAACAGATGAAAAGAAATCTCTGCACATAACACAGGCCCAGGAGAGAGGAAAACGACAATGGATGACCTTTCCTCACATACTCCTTCTCACTGTCTGTGGTGCAACTTTCAAAGTCATTGTTTTAAGGCAACCCATATTCTGTGAAACCCTCCAGGGAAAGAGAGGAGAGTAGGTGTATCTTTCAATTTCACCATTTTCCAGGTCTGCCATTTTCTCAACCAACATATGTTTAACAGTATTTCCAACCCAATGACTGTAAAATGAAAGGAAAATTAACAGTTGTAGAGCTCTTCTCATGCAATTATTAAAGCAAACATCACTGATTGTAATCTTACTATAAGAAAAAAAAAATCAGTACAAAATGGTCAGAATGGTCACAATGGCAAACAATACTATTCTCTGTCAAAACTATCATCTTTTGCTGCTAAATTGAATTAATTTTTTAATGAAAAGGCATAGTTGGCAGTTTTCTTTTTTAATTTTTACTAGGTTAATTGAAAAGTGCACAGAGTAGTTACCTACCTACAACCATCATATTTCTCTACTGCTATGATTTATGCATTGTGCTATAATGTTGGCAATCAGATTTAACTTTGCTCCTCATAGATTACTGATGTTCCTTATAGAGGCAGGTCAATTTACGGGTATGTGCCTCATTAAATAAACTAAGCATATACAAAGATTCTGTCTCACTAACTACAAAGAGTCTCTTAAGAAAAGAGATTTTTAGTGAAAAATATAAAATGTGCTCCTATTTCTGTCCCTCTCCTATGAATTTTATAGGCTATGCTATGATTTTTCATGTCCAGAGGTTGAGCAGGATGTTACCAATGTAAATAAACTCTAAGACAGAGGGCATCATGACTTTGACAATAACCATCCAAGCACCTAAATCAATGTTTTCTCCTCTGACATTAACTCCTTCCCAGATCTGATGCAACATTCACAGAAAGAAAGATATTTTAATGAAAAATATAATAATTTTCTGTTCCTAAATTCTGACATGTTATTCTGACATTCCAACAGATCACTTGAAAAAAGCACTTCTATGTTTGAACGATTGCATTACATATTATTTTATAATAAAGTCATTTGAAGTCATTAGATCCTTGTGAGCCCAGATATTTTTTGTATCATGTTATTCTGACATGTTAGTATTTATTAATAGCAATTCAAGCCAACAAATGGCAGATTGTCAGAAATCTCCTTATATTTGTCATGTCTTTAGCCATGCAATAAAAAATTCAGAAGTACAGAAAGTAGAAAAAAATATTATGCCTGCATCACTTTGACCAACTCAGGCCACTTTTTCCAAAAAGACATAGATATGAAGTGACACACCACCAAGCAGCCACTGCACACACACACCTGGATCCAAAATGTAAAGCTCCATTAGTCCTAATTCAGTGCATGCTAATGGGGAACTTATGGAGCCTAGTGCCCAGTCCACAAAAAGTAATCAGGCTTGATTCAGAAAAAAAAAATCAGAAATCTGCACTAGTAAAACTTCACACAGTGTAGAAACCTGAAGCAACAGAGTAGCCTATTGAATTCAATGGACTGAGCCCATGATGCAGCTACCCTGCATTTATTTAGGACTAGGTGCTCTAGGCAGTACCTGGTGAGAAACTAGGCTGACTGCAGTAGTAAGTTCAAAGGACAGATTGAGCTGTACTGCACAGTCTGGGAGCTATAACTGAGGGTTGGCTGAGGACAGCAAACATGTGCTATTAGGTGGTATGCAGTCCATCTCTGTACTTTATGGGGATGGCTCGCATACATCTATATGCAAAACTATAGGTTAATATCCAGGGTGGCAACTAGTCTTGCATACCAGTCCTCTGCTCCAACATAGATTGGCAGAAAGCAGGCATGATGGCCATTATGCCTGTCATGTCTATATTTTCCCATCTGCCTAGAGTTGCAGCTGCTGTGCAAGATGGCCTTATGATAATGCAGCTCCACCTATAGAGCAGACCTGGTACTGCAGGCAAGCTTCCTACCTGCAATACCAAGTCTGCCAGAGTTGGAGTTGTGAAGCAGGGCAACTTTAGCAATAATAGACATGCCTGCTGAGTCCTAGGGTAAATTCTCACTATGCATTGCAAGGTATAGGTAACAAGAGTCATTAACATATCATGCTATTAAATCTCACGTTCTATTCTAAACAGAGCATGATTCAGGGCCATTCAATCTGTCACTATTGTGAGATAGTGAATTGAACATGCCCTCCCCCCACAGTCATGCCCTTCCCACAGATGGGGTCAAAACAAGTTAGGAGTAGAAATGTTAAGATGTAGAGGCTCATCACTTCTTTACTAAAAAAAAATTGGAACCCCAGCCCCTGCATCCACTGACAAGCTGTTCTTTCCGTTCCACTTCCTATTTTGTCCTGATTCAACTATGCAAAGAAACAGGAACCTGACATAGCCAAAGCCAACTAGCTTTTTAAAAGGTTGGCTTTTTTCAGCAGACTGACTAGGCCCCAGTGAGAGGCTGCTTTAGTGGTGTTAATACCACATGAGGTGGTATCATAAGTCAGAAGATGCTCTGAATTTAAAATAGGTGATTAAATATTCAGGTTGACCAATCACATTTTTAAGGTCTAAAGGAAATGCACATATATGCACTATGAGCTATTTATTGTATGGATTCTATTGCTTTCACAGTAGCAGCTCACAGATAAAACCAACTACACACACACACACACACACACACACACACACACACACACACACACACACACACACACACACACACACACAGTTGTTAGTTTTGATATCGAGTATGTGCTAGGATGACAAATGTCTTGTCAAACGCATATGGTCAACTTGATAGTTGATTGACAAGGTAAGCAAGATCACACAAATAGAGGAGTTAGGAAATTTGCCCTTATGCCATGTTTGTACAATCATAAAATTAGTATATATAATTAGCAGGGGGAGTGGGGTGTGGGGGGAGCTTACCCCTTGCAATAAATGTGCATTTTGCTTTATTTTTTTAAAAAAATTATGTTTGACATTTGTTGATATTGTCTTTAATTCTTTTGTATCCAAATGCACAACCTCATTATCATCTTGTATGAAAACAATTGAGACTTCCTTTCTCTTTTCCACCAATTGTAAGCCAAAAGCCTAAAAGATCTGCTAACACTTGCCCCAATACAACTACCACCTTTTTCCACTTAAGACTTAATTGGTTACATTTTATAGCCTTGCATTCCTTCCTGAGCTGCAGAATTTGTACTAGGCCACATCTTGCCCTTCCCTGATCCCTCATACTTTTTTTCTAATCTCTTAATTCCTGCTGCTGTCCCAGTTTCTCTGACCCTGCCCAACTGTAAAGTCCTCTGTCCCTATCCATCTCCCATTCACCATGTTGTGATTTAATCTTTGAAATTCTCCCAGACATTAAAGGTGTCCCTTCAGTTTTTTATGCCTAGTCTAGTAATTTTGAACAAATCTACTTCTCTCTGACCTATACTGTGAAGGCCTCAGTAATAGAATACCCAGTTACCAAGGCAAGTAAATGTTGTTAATGTTATAGCACTAACTATTACGTAGTTGTGGTTTGAAAGCAGATGTACCATGATCCTCATCTCAAACCCATTTACCTTATAAGAACTCATAAGTACATAATCAAAACTGGGCTCAGTGTTTGACTGATGTGCTTTGAAAGTATAGGCTCTCCCTACTGGGTACGTGGCTCTTCAGGTGTCCTCTAACTGCAAATCATTCACAAAATTCTGAAAACACAGTTTGAATTATTCTGAATTGCTTATGCAACATTTAATTTATGTCAGGATCCAATGGCACATATACCCCCCCCACACAAAAGTACTGTATCTCAGATACCCCCATATCCAGTAACACTGCTGAGAACTGATTCAGAACATGTGACTATCTTCACTGGGACTATAAAAACAGAAAAAAAGGATCATGCCTTCAGCTCTTCTTAGTTTAGGTAGAATGCATATATCTCCTTGACCCTTGTGAACAGACATCAATGGCAAATTATGTCTTCTGTGAACTAGAATAGAGACACATACATCTGTGCCATGCCTGCATAGTTACAAATACCCTACCCTTTTAATTTCCCAAGTGAATGCTCAGACTATTTAGTTTTTCAATTTAATTTCTGAAAAAAAAAATCAGCCTGCAGGGCTTCTTGCAAATGTATGCATGCTTGTTGGCAGAATCTCAAATATTTCAAGAGATTGCTGTCACCTCCACTCCACCTGGTCTTAATTCCTCAATGGACACACTGCCTTGATTTGCTAAGCTGCAGCATGATCTAGATTGCCAGCAAGTATTCCTCACCAAAAAGAGGGATAATGGATGGGCAGTGGTGCAGCGGTATCATTGTCACCTCACAGCAAGAAGTTCTCTGGTTTGATTCTCGGCTGGGGTGCCTTCTGTGTGGAGTCTGCATATCCTCCCTGCATTCATGTGGGTTTTCTCTAGGTGCTCCACTTTCCTCCCATGTTATGCAGACATGTGTCTGGAGCATGTCTCCCCGGGCAGCTGCTGAAAATTGGCTTTGTTCTAAGTCAAACTTTCCCAGTTAATAAATGTTAAATAAATAACGAAAAGTTCACAACAATAAATGAAAATGATCTACAATATGGGGTCATCTACTTCATGACAAGCGAGCTTCCAATTACATCAGTTCTAGCCAATGTAGATAAGTGGGAACAGCCTCGCCTGGTCTACAACTATTAAATGTTCTATATTATGGAATCACCCAAGAGCTAGTTGTCAAGAACACTATACAATTGTCCAGAATTTTGCAGAATGTCCAGATTTTTTGCCTTGTGATTTTGTTCTGTTCCTCATAAATTGTGTGTTTTTGTTCTGACAAATCACATGAGGAATGAAGTCAATAAATAATTATAGAGTTCTGAGTTTCAGACTTCATAATTTTGAATAAATTTATGCTAATGCAAATCCTATTATTCTATCAATTTTCTAAATTTATAGGAGCAACCTTTCAAATCTGGTCCTGATTTTGGACCCATTTACCCCAAGGTTTTTGGCTTTTCCAGAATTCCTGGACATAGAGTTAGCGCGATTTAGAGCGATTTAGCGCGGAGCTGCCACTGTTGCACACTAGGGCAGTGCCGGTTAAGCAGGTTTAAACTATTCGGGCTACCTAAAGTCCACTCTTCAAATTTTCCCTTAAAACTACCTTCCTCGAACTATACTACTGATCAAATCAGCATATCCTATAACTAAAAAGATCATCTCTACTTGACTCCAAGTAGACTATTCTCTATCTATTAAACCTAGCACTTGCTCCTACAGTACTTATTACCTTGATACGGCACTCTTGTCATAGATAGTACCCCAAAAAGGCAACCCCCCCATTTCTCGGTCACCCACGTCCCCCGGAATCTTTTTTTTAAAGTTTTTCGTCTACCCTTCTAGCATGTCGAGGGATCAGTTGCTAGTGTCCTCTCCTGCTCAGCTGGTGAACCTGGGAATATTGAGGCAATGTTTCAATTGCCTCATGTACACAGACAACCCTCTCCTCCTCCCACAAAACACAAATACATGCGAGAGATGCAACTATACGGCCAAACTGGAGGCTGAGCTCTCTCAACATAGGACTGGCAAGACCAGTCAGGAGGAGAAGGTTACCACACACACTATAGACCCAGTCTCACATAGTACCATTACAACCTCAAATCATACACATAAACACACAAAGACATACTCGGAGGCTCTGATCAAAATCTACCAAAACAGCAGAGGCCACCAAAGCAGACACCCAAACAACCACCACCTCAGAACACAACACCCATAACACATAGACCTCACAGTCAGAGTGTCAAACAGTCACAGCCCTTAAGGCCAAACACAATGCCAGACACACTAGTCATTGGTGACTCCATAGTCAGACACACTGATGTCCCGCTCACCAGACTGAGTAAGGAGAAGGTCACAGTAAGCTGCCTGTCGGGCGCTAGAATCCGCCACATAACGCAAGCACTCAGGTCTCTCAACAGCAGGTACAATATGACTCAGTCATTGTCCACGCTGGTGTAAACGACCTGAGACGTACCTCCTTGGACTACATGAAAAGAGACATTGAGGAGCTCTCTGATTATGTAGCCCAGGCAGGTATGACCCTGACCTTGAGCAGTATCCTACCTTCACCAAGAATGATGCCACAATACAGAGATAAGATGATCAGCTTTAACAATTGGCTTAAACACTGGTGTCATTCAAAGGGGATCCAGTATCTGTCTGCCTGGGATGACATGCTGGACAAGCCACGCTGCTTCAAAGGGACGGCTTGCACTGTCACCCTGGGATTCAGGATATTGGCAAAGGCTCTTGCCACCCCATAGTGCCTTTTTAGGCAAGGCTCAAATTCTAAACCTACCACCCTAGAACACAAAAAGGAAAAAACTAAGGGTAATGCTGCTCAATGCCAGAAGTCTAAATCTCAAAATGCACGCACTCGAGGCCCTTCTCAGTATGGAGAACATCGATGTCTGTGCTGTGACAGAAACCTGGTTCAAGGCTCCTGAGAGCACCCCAGCGCTATCAGGTTTTACCTCATATCATGCCCGCCCCAAAATCCGGACAATACCAAGAAAGGAGGGGGTATCCATATTCATCAAGGACACCCACACCTCAAGACTGGTGGCAACGACGATGCATCGGAGACCATCCAGGTGCAATTAACCATAGGCAAGACTGCTCTGCAAATTGTAGCATGTTACAGGCCACCCTCACAAACTCAGGAAACTCACATGGCCTTCCTGAAAACACTAGAGGGATAAATGTATCACCAAACACCATCATACTAGGTGACTTCAATTACCCTAATATAGACTGGGAACACTACTCAAGCCCAAACACCCTAGCCCAAAAGTTCCTGGAATTCATAAACTCAAATGCCATGGAACAACTAGTCACCATCCCCACAAGAGGAGATAACATACTTGATCTCATCATCACGAACATGGGAGCACAATGTTCAACACCGAAGTATACCCTCACTGGTGAGATCAGATCACAAACTAATCTCGCTGGAGGTCCTCGCCCCACCCCCACCGCCGAAAAAAAAGACCCCAGTAAAGCACTTCTCAAAAGCCGACTTCACACTTCTAAAGACTAGTGTGGTCTCCTTTCAGGCCCCGAGCATGGAAAACAATACTCAAGCCCCTGAATCACTTACAAACGCCTTCTACCAGCACCTGCAGGACTGCATGGATAAGGCAATCCCAAGCAAAACAAAGACTCTTTGTACCAAAGGCAAGCGTCCAGTCTGGTGGACCCCAGCCATAAACAAACTCTACAACAAAAGGAGGAAGCTACTACAAGATAGAGCAAAATCCTTAAAAGGTAAGACACCCTTGATCACTATAAAAAACTAAGAGCTCTCATAAAATCATCCAAAGCAAATTTCGAGAGAAAAATAGCTAAAGACTCAAAAGACAATCATAAGGCCTTCTTTAGCTATGTTAGAAACCTAGGAGGAAACTCCCAGATATGCTCAGAACTAGTTCAAAATGATGTGAAGATTACTGATCCTACAGACATTGCCAACATACTGGCTGACAGGTTCAGTGCAAACTTCTCCCCTCCCCAAAGGAGAGATATCTATACCAAATGAGTGCAGCCCCCAAACATCTCCAGCCCAAGTGAGAACTGCTCTCTCCAAAGCAAAAACACAGCATCCATGGGACCCGATGGTGTCCCCGGCTGTGTGCTCCACTTAACTCAATGAGGAATTAAACCCACAGCTACGACAGCTGTTTAATCAAAGTCTTACCTCTGGATACGCACTCCAGGGAATGGCCCACTGCAACAGTAGTCCCACTTCACAAAGGCGGTGTCTCCACAGACCCTAGAAATTACCGCCCATTAGCTTGACAAGCCTTATCTGCAAAGCCATGGAGAGGATCATAATGGACCTCATAAATAAAGACATAGGGGATTTGCAGACTTTGGATCCAACCCAGTTTGGCTTTGTCAAAGGCAGATCATGCCTTTTAAACTTGGTTGACTTTTTCGAAACAGTCACCAAAGCCATTGATGAGGGAAAGGCAGTCCATACAGCCTACCTCGATCTGGCTAAGGCCTTCGATACAATACCCCACTCGGGTATCATTGAAAAACTCATCAGCTTAAATGTTAACCCATACATCACAAGATGGGTTGCAAACTGTTAGGATGACATTTGTCTTGTCAAACGCATATGGTCAACTTGATAGTTGATTGACAAGGTAAACAAGATCACACAAATAGAGGAGTTAGGAAATTTGCCCTTATGCCATGTTTGTACAATCATAAAATTAGTATATATAATTAGCAGGGGGAGTGGGGTGTGGGGGGAGCTTACCCCTTGCAATAAATGTGCATTTTGCTTTATTTTTTAAAAAATTATGTTTGACATTTATTGATATTGTCTTTAATTCTTTTGTATCCAAATGCACAACCTCATTATCATCTTGTATGAAAACAATTGAGACTTCCTTTCTCTTTTCCACCAATTGTAGGCCAAAAGCCTAAAAGATCTGCTAACACTTGCCCCAGTACAACTACCACCTTTTTCCACTTAAGACTTAACTGGTTACATTTTATAGCCTTGCATTCCTTCCTGAGCTGCAGAATTTGTACTAGGCCACATCTTGCCCTTCCCTGATCCCTCATACTTTTTTTCTAATCTCTTAATTCCTGCTGCTGTCCCAGTTTCTCTGACCCTGCCCAACTGTAAAGTCCTCTGTCCCTATCCATCTCCCATTGACCATGTTGTGATTTAATCTTTGAAATTCTCCCAGACATTAAAGGTGTCCCTTCAGTTTTTTATGCCTAGCCTAGTAATTTTGAACAAGTCTACTTCTCTCTGACCTATACTGTGAAGTCCTCAGTAATAGAATACCCAGTTACCAAGGCAAGTAAATGTTGTTAATGTTATAGCACTAACTATTACGTAGTTGTGGTTTGAAAGCAGATGTACCATGATCCTCATCTCAAACCCATTTACTTTATAAGAACTCATAAGTACATAATCTAAACTGGGCTCAGTGTTTGACTGATGTGCTTTGAAAGTATAGGCTCTCCCTACTGGGTACATGGCTCTTCAGGTGTCCTCTAACTGCAAATCATTCAGAAAATTCTGAAAACACAGTTTTAATTATTCTGAATTGGTTATGCAACATTTAATTTATGTCAGGATCCAATGGCACATATACCCCCCCCCCTCACAAAAGTACTGTATCTCAGATACCCCCATATCCAGTAACACTGCTGATAACTGATTCAGAACATGCGACTATCTTCACTGGGACTATAAAAACAGAAAAAAAGGATCATGCCTTCAGCTCTTCTTAGTTTAGGTAGAATGCATATATCTCCTTGACCCTTGTGAACAGACATCAATGGCAAATTATGTCTTCTGTGAACTAGAATAGAGACACATACATCTGTGCCATGCCTGCATAGTTACTTAATTTCCCGAGTGAATGCTCAGACTATTTAGTTTTTCAATTTAATTTCTGAAAAAAAAAACAGCCTGCAGGGCTTCTTGCAAATGTATGCATGCTTGTTGGCAGACTCTCAAATATTTCAAGAGATTGCTGTCACCTCCACTCCACCTGGTCTTAATTCCTCAATGGACACACTGCCTTGATTTGCTAAGCTGCAGCATGATCTAGATTGCCAGCAAGTATTCCTCACCAAAAAGAGGGATAATGGATGGGCAGTGGTGCAGCGGTATCATTGTCACCTCACAGCAAGAAGTTCTCTGGTTTGATTCTCGGCTGGGGTGCCTTCTGTGTGGAGTCTGCATGTCCTCCCTGCATTCATGTGGGTTTTCTCTAGGTGCTCCACTTTCCTCCCATGTTATACAGACATGTGTCTGGAGCATTTCTCCCTGGGCAGCTGCTGAAAATTGGTTTTGTTCTAAGTCAAACTTTCCCAGTTAATAAATGTTAAATAAATAACAAAAAGTTCACAACAATAAATGAAAATGATCTACAATATGGGGTCATCTACTTCATGACAAGCGAGCTTCCAATTACATCAGTTCTAGCCAATGTAGATAAGTGGGAACAGCCTCGCCTGGTCTACAACTATTAAATGTTCTATATTATGGAATCACCCAAGAGCTAGTTGTCAAGAACACCATACAATTGCCCAGAATTTTGCAGAATGTCCAGATTTTTTGCCTTGTGATTTTGTTCTGTTCCTCATAAATTGTGTGTTTTTGTTCTGACAAATCACATGAGGAATGAAGTCAATAAATAATTATAGAGTTCTGAGTTTCAGACTTCATAATTTTCAGTAAATTTATGCTAATGCAAATCCTATTATTCTATCAATTTTCTAAGTTTATAGGAGCAACCTTTCAAATCTGGTCCTGATTTTGGACCCCTTTACCCCAAGGTTTTTGGCTTTTCCAGAATTCCTGGACATAGAGGTTGAGAGATATAATAAATACTCACATCATAACTATGCCTGAACTTTTTAAGGGTAAACATAAAATAAAATAATAGCCATTCCATAACTGCACAGTCACAATAGTACAACTAATCATATAAAGCTGAGCCAATTAACATTTTTAATCCTATTAATCGAATGGCGTAAAAAGAAAAAAAATGAAAACAGAAACATCATAAAAGCACCAAAGCCCTAACCATCTTGTTTCAATTTCAAAGCACAGGACCACTGTTTAACTGTGGACAAAGGAGAAAATGTTGCATACAATAAGTACAGTACCTTTCAACGTGATAGATTCACATTAGTCATCCTTACCTCGGCATGTGGGGCTGCAAATCTATGCTGGGATTTTTCCAGTTGATTAAGTTCTGAGGGAGTTGGGTCTGGGTACCAAATCCATCTCATCCTGGATCACCTTTGATTAACTCTTCCAGTGGGGCAAATCTGTTCTTATTAGCACCAGCACTGTACTGAGGCACACAGCAGAGCTCCTATTCCCCATAGTGCCACGTACAGGTTTCCCTAGTAGTACTGCATGCTATTTTGTTTCTGGTAGTTCCTTCTCTAGATGGTTCAGACTGGAGGGAGTGAAGGGAGTACTTTGCCCCTTTACCTTTTGCTCTAGCTCCATTACAAACACACCATACTTGGATAAGACAATTGTGACTTTGTTAAGGTGGTCTTAATAAAAGCACTTCAAACATAGTTGATTCTCCAGCATGTGCAATATAATTTTCAGGGTAATAAGAAATCTTAACTGGCCGGATTCAATCATATCTCTGTTTCCTGATATAAGGTATCATGAGTCTCCTATACAGCAATAAAGCATCACTCTAAGCAGGAAACACTCATGTATTCCAGCAATTTAAAAATTGTTAACCACCTCTCTGCATTTCCTCAGCACTAACTTTTTCACTGCAAAATTTAGAAAGCATACACTAAAGTGTCTAGGAACTGTAGGCAGCCTGTACCAGGCATTAATCCCGTTAATGCTCTCTACCATCTTTGGAATACATCATTTCAATTCACTGACCTGAACTCTCTAACAGCAATGGAAATAGGGTTGCTAACCTTTTTCCACTCTGGCTTTCTGATGAAGCAGAGATTGTTCCACTTACTCCAGTTCTCAAAAGCATCTAGTTTTTTTTCTAAGCTGTGTGTTTTCAGCTGCAGTTCATTAATTTGCAGTGTGTGTAACATGATAACCTCTTTCTAGGCTGCAATCTCCAGCTGCTGCATTTCCACAGCCTCCAGTAGACTTTGAAGTTAGATGCCCTTTTTACAGCTTGCTATTTTTAACTTAGCAGTGTCATTAAGCACTGCTTGGACCATTGCTGTCTGCTGAAATAATGTGATCTGCAAATCACTCAGGTCTTTGAGGATTCTGACAGTGTAGCCTCCACTTGAGACATTACACAGGTTACATAAGTATTTGCCTCAGAGGAACAATGCAGAATTACTGTATTAATTTTGTCCAGCAGTTTGTCATACCAAAAGTCATATCCCCAGGCAGCTTGTCTAGTGTAACTCATCAAAAAGACTATCAGATGAAATCATGATTTAAAGACGGGTATCACTCATAGGTGACATCCCACTGTATTTCAGAGCATATACACATAGCATGCTGTCATGCATGCTCTCCCCTCACAGTTAGCATATATACATAGCATGCTGTCATGCATGCTCTCCCCTCCCAGTTACCATATACACATAGCATACTGTCATGCATGCTCTCCCCTCACAGTTAGCATATACACATAGCATGCTGTCATGCATGCTCTCCCCTCACAGTTAAAAAGAGCCTCACAGACCACTCATCTCATTTTGCAACTGAACTGCTTCTCACAAAGTCAGCACAATGTTGCCATAATAACATCTTACTTATTATCCATTCATGCCATTGTCTTGGACACTGTCAAAATGCACTTTTTCATCTTCTGGCTAAAGCAATTTTACAGACATGATGGACTCCCTGTCTTCTTCTTCTTCCACCTGATTTGTAGCTTGTTATAGAGTACGTTACGTTACGTTATGTTATGTTATGTTATGTTATGTTATGTTATGTTATGTTATGCTATGTTACGTATACTATACCTTAACTTAACATGAAAGACCTATAGGGCTTACAGGGAATCCTCTATTATTAGATAATAATCTACAGATATGCTATAGGTGACTTTGCCTATTCATTACAACTGTGGCTGATGTTACCTGCCTGAAATTCACAACAAAATGCTGAGGATTAACAACTAGGCATGCTACCAATGTGAAATGTATGTTTTGAATCTTGAAAAGCCAATGTGCTCAACTAATGTGTGGTGTTGCATTGTGCAGAAGAGAAAGAACATGACAATTCTGTAGAGGTTCATGACATTTATGTAGAGGAACCGTGTGGCTGTGATAAAGGACATTGCAGCTAAATGCTGACCAGGAGTCATACTAGGATAAAAAAGAGTTTGAAAGTAAAGTTATGTCACAGAAAACATGTTGTAAATTGGGCACATTGCAACAGTGCTATAATATTTTGCAAGTGTTTTGTGGTCTCACACGCATATAGTCTTATGTGATGGATGTGCAAATCCTAGTGTCCCCAACATGAAAAATTGCATAAAAGGTAAAACAATAACTGTACAGTATATATACTGTGTAAAGGTTACATTGAATAGGCTTTCTTGTACTGTAGCATGCAGACACTCAGAAAGTCATCGAATGCATAGAATAGATCTCAGTAGTAACTCTACACATGACACATACACCAGCTATGAACACAGATTACACTGGAGTTTATCTGCTGTTATCATGGTCATGGGCATGATTTCTTTTTTTTTTTTTAAACAAGTTTATTGTTTTAACATACAAGAAAAATATCATAACAATTTTATACAAGTAATTAAAATAGATATGATTATAACATTCAACAAAACAACCAAAGTATTTACAAAGACATCCACTACAATCAGATCAATTAATTAAACTAAAATACCATGCTATTGAAGTTAAGATTTTTTAACAGGTTTTGTAAATTATCCCATACAATATAATAAGATGTTTTTCTAGTTGTTCTTGACCTTATTGTGTTTATTTCCATATGGCACACTATATTCATAACATTTTTAAATTCATTGAATGAAGGAGGTGTATCTGAAATCCAATTTCTGGTTATTATTTTCCTAGCCACTGCTAGAATAGACCATAACAAGGGAAGCTTAACCTGTTTAACACTTTGAGGTACAGGTGTGTTGAATAATATAAGAGATTTAGAAATAATGAAATTATCTGTAAAAAGAGCCTGCAAAATTCATTAATTGACTTCCAATATTCTTTCAATTTTATACAGTCATAAAACATATGAGCCCAGTCAGCATTAATTTCTACATTACATCTTTTACATAGATTATCTTTATTATTTATTTTATTCATCATCAAAGGTGTATAAAAGATCTATGTAAAATTTCCATGTAAAAAGTCTCCAGACAATGGAAGACATAGTTTTATAGGCAGATTCCAATATATATTGTTTATCTTGTTGATTTGGTGGGTCCCCATTAATGGAAGTGAAATAATTCCAGTAGGTATCTACACTGTAAAAAGTTTCTTGTCTGATAATTTTATGTATGTATGAAAGCTTACCTTTATCAGAAACTTTATGTTGTAAATTTAATATCAAGCAATCAATCAGTGTTGGAATAGATTATTTAACTGTTATAGACATTAGATCTATTTTATCAATGAGATGTTGTCTAAAGGTCTGAACCTCTAACCAGCAAGTTTCTCTTAGATCAAATTCTTGTTTTAAGAAATCTAGATTTTTAACTTTATTATCAGATACCAACTGATACCAGTACTTTAGATCATTATCTATAGCTAAATGAGTTCCTTCAGAAGTAGATGACAAAAGCATACCCCGAGTATACATTATAGGGAATATAATAAAATTCCATTCCCTATATTTAGGATGCATGAATATAAAGTTACGATAGCTAATAATAATGTTTAAAGGGTAACTAACTATATGTTTAGGTGTAATAGGTGAAGTACAAAATTCCTTTAGTAACCATAACATGGAGTTATTTACAATCATATTTTTATGTGTTAAGGAAATTTTCATGAAGTGCATACTAATTAGCTCCCAGTAATCTTTCCATTTTGCAACATATGATTGATCTATTAATAAAGTAATAACTTTTACAATAGAAGATATAGTATATAAATTAAAGTCTGGAAAAGAAATACCCCCTTGAGACCAGCTATTAGTATGTTTCTTTAATGCAATCCTAGGTCTATTAGGAGCCCATAGGAAATTTAACATTAGTGTATTCGGTTTCTTGATAATTATTTTTGTAGGTGGAAGTATTATTAATTGTATTAAGTATAAAATCTTGGGGAATATTATCATTTTAATAATTGTAAGTCTCTCTTCCATAGTAAAAAACATATTATTCCAGGTATTAAAAAGATTTTGTATATTAAGAAAACAGGTATTATAATTATTATATATAATAGATTTAATATCTTTAAATAATATTATACCTAAATAAGTTATCTGACCTGAATTGGGTACATATTTAGTAAAATCACTAATGAGAATATTTTTTCGTGTATATATAGGTAGTATTTTAGTTTTTTCTTCATTGAATATTAAACCAGAAATACTTTTAAAATTCATCATTTTATCAAATAGAGACTGCATAGAAGAATTAGATCCTGCTGATGTAATTAGAACATCATCTGCAAAAAGTTGAATTTTAGATGTTGTATTTTCATCTATTTCAAAACCCTCTATGTCAGTACTGTTTCTGATCAAATTAGCCCAAGGCTCCATTATTAAAGTGAATAATAGTGGAGAGAGTGGACACCCTTGTTTTGTACCTTTAAAAATGGGTATTTTTTGTGAGACATATGTTCCTACCTTAATATAAGCCAATGTTCCTTTGTATAAATGCTCAATTAGATTTACAAATGCATCTGAGAAGTTTGTGCACTTCAGTAAGGTAAACAGATAGTCCCAACTTACTGAATCAAATGCTGAACTTATATCAAGACTAATAAGTGTTAAATCTTTCTTTTCCTATTTGCAAAATCAATTAATGTTAGAGTTCTTCTTATATTATCAAAAGTATTTCTATTTACAATGAAGCCTGTCTGATCTATATCTATAATGCCAGGGATGATTGTCTTCAATCTATCAGCAAAAATACTCATAAACATTTTATAATCAACATTAAGTAATGAGATGGGTCGATATGAAGTACATCTAGTTGGATCTTTATTAGGTTTTAAAATTGGTGAAATAAATGTATATTGCCAAGATGGGGGAGTTATTAGCTCATTTTGGGCCAAAATAAAAACCTTATGTATTAATGAGTATGTACTTTTAGAAAGGAATTTATATATCTCTGGTATAATACCATCATTACCCGGTGCTTTGTTTGATTTAAGCTTGTTTATTTGTGTAACAACCTCTGTATATGAAATACTTTTGTCCAATAGTTTAATCTGTTGTTTATTAAGCTTTTTATTCATGTTTGTGGTTATAAACTCTTTTATTTTATCTTTAGGTTCCATGTTAATGTTATTATGGTTAATTTTGTGAAAGTGATTTCTAAATTCATCTAGTATTTCTGGTAAACTAGAAACATTCTTCTTTTTCCTTAGAGAAAAAATTTCTTTGATATGATTTTGTTTATTCAACCTTTTTGTTTTATTTTTAAGTCTATGTAAGTATTTGGGGCTTATTGAGTAAGACAAAAACTTGTATTTCTCTAGAGTTATTTTAACTTTATGAGTTAAAATTTCTTTGTATTTCTCATTTAGTTTGTCTATTTCTTCACTGACTTTCTTATCCATAATATTTTCTTTATTATTATGTTTATAAGAGTCTAATTTACTTTGAATATCTAACAATTCCTTATCCCAAGATTTCCTTTTATTATTATACCATCTGATACTTTGTCCATATAGATATGATTTTAAGGCATCCCAAACATAGACAATGGAGACTTCAGGAGTATTATTTATGTCTAGAAAATGTTGTACTTCTGAAAGTATATATTCTTTATAGTCTTTTAGTTGAGTTAAGTATGCTGGTATCCTTTTGATCTGAACATTGTGAGTATTTTTATCATGAACTCAAAAACAATTGAATTATGATCAGATATAGGACATGAAATGATTTTGGAATTAATTAAATCTGTTACCATCTGGTTAGAAATAAAAACCCTATCTATTTTTGAATAAGTTTTGTATCTGTTAGAAAAAAAGGTGTATGGTAATGATTTTGAATCTATCTGATTATTAATATCATTTAAATGATAAGAATTAGCAAAATGATTTAAATGTTTTGCATTAGATGTAATTTTCCTTTTTCCTATAGTGGTAGTGTCACTTTCATGTAATATACAATTAAAGTCACCAGCTAAAATAATATCTCCTATAGGGAATGATATGATCTTATCAAGATGGTGTTTCACTGTATTAATACCAATTCCAGGTATCCAATATACATTAATTAATGTGTAAATCTTCCCATTAATTTGTATTGTAACCATACAAAACATTTCTTTATCATCCTGATAAGACTTAATAGTTTTAGGAATGGGCATACTTTTATTCCATAAAATAGCCACTCCTCTTTTTTTCTGAATGTGCTCTGAACTAACCAATACTGTATATTTGTTTGTGGCTAGTTTATCAATATCTTTTTTCAAGAGATGAGTTTCTTGATGGAAGACTAAGTTGGCCTTATGTAAATTAATGTATCTTATTAGGCTTGCCCTTTTACACGGATTATTCAGTCCATTAATGTTTATAAAAATTCCTTTTAGAGATGTCATTTGGCATTTTTAAAACATAAGAATCTTATGATCAAAATAACAATTAACAAAATAAGTAATGTTACATCTCCTCCTTTAGGTGTACCTTTAAATATAGCTGTATTTATTGAATCTCTTATGGGATTTTGTATAAGATTCAATTTTGTTTGTAGTGACAATGAGTTTACAAAATGTATTGTGGATGTCAGAACTATATAAATACAACAATGAACAAGAGAAAATAATGTAAGGATTAAACCTTGCACCCAGCCTGGAGTTAAAAACTCCAAGTTAGAGTAGTATATACCACTCAAGTTAACCCCCTACCCTAAGCAGTAGTACCTCAGCTACCACCTTATCAATTAATACTAGTTATATTTAACTTAAATTAACAACTTTCAATTAGATTATCTAGCAAGACAAAACTACACATTTGATAAAACAGCATCATATAAACTAAGATAAACTTTTTTAAAAACTATTCATACTACTATATACATCTATTTAATATAATACACTTGTATTCAAATAGCATTCAAATAAACTTGATATTAGGAACCAAGAGGAGAGAGAGAAATAAAAGACGTGAGAGAGGGAGAGAGTGAAAGAAAGAGAGAAAAAAAAAAAAGGGGGAGGGCATATTTACATATTAATTTATTCAAAGTTTGTAAAAATAAGTTCCAATATTCATTTAAATCAACAACTTTGGCTAATATGGTTCAGACATTACATATATTAAGATGCATCTATTTTCTGTCATGTAAATGCAGTTAACAGCTTCCAAAAAAAACCTTGAATTACTTGTATCTGAGCTTTTTTCTCATACTTATTATTGTCAGTAGAATAAAATATTATATTTATAGAAATTGTTATAAATCATACTGCATAGTTATGTAAATTCTCAGAAACACTTGCATTATTGTAAAGAAAGCCATCTGTATTTTGTATATCTATACTGCTGTTTTAAAATGTATCACATGACAACTTCTTCCAGAATAGAGTCATAAAGTTATTTATGCTTGTCAATCAGATAAATCAAATGAGTTATAGTAATGTATATGTTTAAATCATATGTTTCTAACATAAATTAGTATGCTGCAGTCAAGTAAACTTTCAAAAACACTTGTATAAATGTTTCACTTTCTATGCCTTCTAAAATATCACATTTGCTTACTACAAGAAACTGCATCATTTAAAATCATTATAACTGACATATTTTATAAATTATAACATAAATACTTAAGTAATTATATAAATTAACTCACATTTAAATGCTAAAGAGTTCATTTTCCTTCACAGAGTCGCATTTGCAGCAGTTCTACTTCCTGGTAGAGTGTTCTTCCTGAATCTGCGATGTGTTAGTGTGAATTCTGAGGTCAAAGGTCAAATTGACTGCTTTCAGCTTCTCTGCGTGAATTCTGAGAGTTGAAGCTTTTAAAACAACTCGAGGACACTGTTCACGAGGTAACCCACATCCCAAATTGTCTCCCTTAACATTTTGGCGGGAATCTTGTTAAAAACTAGTGACAAATATTCATTTAGCAGTATAAATGCATCTAAACATAACAAAACCTTCGCAAACTATTTTACAGGTTATTACAGCCTCTATGCAAATGAAATTAAGCCCAAAGTTATTAATAAGTAATAAAACTCAATATTTTTGCCCCAACTCAATTTTTATACAAATCTTATTATTTACTGTGCTTGTGTGATCAAAAGCATTTCTATATATTAATATGAAAAAAAATAAAGAGAAGGAATAAAGAAAAGAAAAAAATAGAGTAGAAAATAAAAGAGAGTAAAGCAGAGATAGAAAAATGTAAAAGGAAGCTATAAAATGTATTTACAATGGAATATTACTTACTGCTTATATTAATAAAGATGGAAATAAAACATATTATTTACTATTATTTAGTTCTAATTATTATTAATTAAAGCATGACAGATTATTTGTAAACAAGCATAAGCAATATAATCAAGAAAGTATACTTAGCAATAGCATTTAAACAACATATAAACTTTTTTACAAGGAATAAATAAGTTATTATTCCATTTATCATATTTTCATTACACTTCTCTCCCTGCCCTCCCCCACCCCTTACCCACTACATAATCTAAATAGAATGTCATTGTTTAAAATAAAGAAAAGAAGAAAAGGAGAAAAAAAAGAAAAAAATGTATCAAGTTACTAACCTTACTTCTCTTTTTCAGAAAGAGAAACAAATTGAATAATAGCTTGTTATTAGTTCCTCAGATTTTTTGACTGATTATGAAACAAAACATTTCTTTGCACACAGAAAATAACTTTGATTAAATCTTTTTCAGAATATTTGTGGCTTTCTGGAAATGCAGTAACTATATTTAAAAGATTAATAATGAAGAAAATAAAGAGAGAAAAAAAAAAACACAGAATAAATCATTTGTTTTTTAGTCTCTTCTTCTTCTCTGAAGTCTTCCATGAAGTTTCAGTTGCCAACCTCTTTAATGAAGGACTAGCCCATTCCATTTCCTCTATTTTATCCAAAATCTTATTTTTTTGATAAACAGCAATGCAGAGTCTAAGTCATCAAAATTTTAGGACCATCAGGAAGGAAGATTTTTAGCTTGGCAGGAAACAGAAGGTATGTTTTAAACTGTGCTTTTTAAGCTCCCTTATTAGTGGCAGAAAAACTTTTCTTTTAGCTATTACCAAGGAAGAATAGTCATTGTCAAAACGCACAGTTGTCTCATTAATCTTAACAGGAGCTTTAGCCCAAGCAGATTTAAGAACCATCTCTTTATCAAAAGATGATAGAAATCTAACTATAACTGATCTAGGATAGTTTTTGTTAGAGTTAGTATTAGCTATAGATCTATGTGCTCTTTCGATACCAAAAGAGAATGCTTCTGGTAAGTCTAAAGTTTTAGGGAGCCATGTTGTTAAAAAGAAGTAATATTGTTACCTTCAATATTTTCTGGCAGTCCAAAAATCCTTATGTTATTGCGCCTAGATCTATTTTCTAGGTCATCAGGCTTTGTTTGTAGATGTGTATTTTGTTTCAGCAAAAACTCAATGTTGATTTCCTCTTCTTGGATTCTATTTTCCATGTCATTTACAGTCTCTTCTATGCCTGTAATCTGGATCTTCTGTTTTTGCAAATCTATATGTAACAAGTCTATTTGTTTTGTAGTTTTTTCTATGAAGGTATCAATTTTAGTATCCAGTTTATCCATCTTAGCAGTAAGTTGCTGGATTGTAGATATCAGAGACTGAAGTTCTTTCTTGATGCTGGAGTCTTGAGAATTTGTCTTACTGGAACTCATTTCAAACAGAGAAACTGACAAGAAAATTTCCAAGGTGATTTCTGACAGGAATATTTTTAAAATTTCCTTTCTTTTTTAGATATAGTTCAAGAAATAGATAAAACAAACATATTTAGAAAGAAAATTACTTCATACATTAATTTTTAAAGTAATTATTTCCTGTCAGTGCAGTGAAATTGGTGGAGCTGAAGAAATCTGCTGCTATCCTGTGTTCATCCTTGGCCACGCCCCCCATGGGCATGATTTCTGATGGTAGCACATCATAACCATACATAGGGAGTATCCCATCCATGGAGTACATGTGTTCTGTAAGCTGTAAGGCCAGATGTCTTTTGAATGGCAAGATATTTGGCAATGTTAAGTGATCATCATATAGATATCCACTGAGCAAGGGTCAAAGCAAAGGATACCATGATTTCCTTTGTCTGGTGCAGAGGGGTAGGTATAAGGAATATCCTGAGCTTTGAAGTGACAACACAACCTGGGTGTGGTCATTTACAGGATGCATGCAGCAAATGAATATTACATATTCCATTAGCAGATGGTTGCCACCTATGTACAGCCAACTTTGCAGCATTAGCATACAACTGTGACATATTTGTTCTGCTAGCTTCTTGCAGCATGCCCACAATCATGTCCATGTCAGTCAGGATCTGGTTTTGGTAGCCAGAGTCAGAAGTCTTATCTACACTGATGGTGCAAATGGGGTCTTACTGCCACATTACTGTGATATAAAACATAAAGGAAGCTGATACTGCACACAGTTCTTAGTGCATTGAAAAACAGCAATGTCTGTCAACTGACTCCTCTCTCAACATCAATCTCTGGTACCAAACAGCTTGCATTATCACACAGTGCCTCCTTATACACATAAAAAGATACTGTGGTTGACCATTGTAGAATGGTAACTGCTTAAAATATGTGGACCCATTTTACTGAGTATGGTGATGCTAAGACTGAATAGCCAAAAAAATGGACTTACATATACTAAGTCCAAGATGACCATTCCTCAGAATATTCACTTTTCTCTGAACTATGGTGGTCTCGGGTTAATATATATTAGTTTGGGGTTATGGGGGGACTTGTCACTCACATTGGGGAGTGTGGGGGTAGGCTTGACCCTATAAAATAAAGAAGTCTTTTGGAGAGGAGTGATATTCAGTATTTGCTCCTCTCCTGCATTTTCAGTCTTTTTTCTGTTTGTCTGCACTCTGCATTTCAGAAGTGAGCCCAGCAGAACAGTTTTCTCACTCTACCAAGCCTATGGAATTTTACTACTAAAGGTCAAGCAAAGTGCTTCTTTGCCTTTCTTTAACATCTAATCTTGATGACTGGATGGATAGATATATATTTACACAAGACTTATCATGTATAGCTCTGCCCAAGTTAGTAGGTAAGTACTACTAAGTACTTGTAAAGGGGGCCAAGAACTTTTAAGTGCAAATACTTAAAGGTGTACATAGCTAGACATTGCATGGCTCCACTGTTTGCTTTCCTAGCGTTGTTCCTATGTTCTTGTCTTCATATGTCTTGGCAATTATCTGAGAAACACAGTCTGTGTCATCCTTACTGCATGGGTCACCTCAAGTATCAGTCAAGCAAAGTTGTAATTCATTCATCATCGTTGGCAGTAACTACCACAGGTATTGGATTTAACTACCTACTCTTCTTTACCTACCACTCTCCTTCTCCCCTACAGTGTTGTCTCCAAACATAGGAAAGCAGCACTGGGATTGTCTCCAGAAGGAGCTTGTGAACATCCAAATTTCATTTAGTTTTGACTCTTCTTACCTCAGTTGTTTATGTGTAGGTAATGCTAGACAAAACACGGTATCTGGTGACACACGGACTGTAATAATGTTTCTGCTGTTCAGAAAATATAAAGTCAAAGTCAAAGAAAACTTTGTCAGTCAGAACTACACTCTTCCTTCCAGTGCAAAGACATACATACAGAAGAAGAATAAAAATAACATAATAAAAATAAAAGGAAAAAAACAGAATAAAATAACATAATGACCAGTCACATTTCACATATAAATAAAGCTGAGTAACAATATGTGTATGACATTACTATAATAATAGAGCTAAGCAGCATATGGAATGGTCAGCATGAAAATTGCACAGTGTGATTTATATTGCACTTCAAAGACTCCTACGGTAAGGTAAGGTGTGAATCAGCATTAAATATGCACATCAGTTAGTTAATGCACATGAAAAAGCTTAATACTTATAGTGTACCAAAGCCTGGATATGTAAGGATCTGTACAGTCAGATAAATAGCATAACTATGTAGTAGGAAGGGAAGAATAGTCTCCTAGCTCATTTTTCACAAGAGTTCAGGAGTCTGATGGCGAGGGGAGAGAAACTGCTGTTAAGTCTAGGGGTTCTACAGTGCCTAGTTCTGTATCTCCTACCTGAGGAGAGGCAGGAGAACATATAGGAAATATAGATGATTTAGTGGACTACTCAAGTCTGTGAGCACACACTAACTCTGCTGGGCTACTGTGCTATCATCGGCGATAATCTAGAACACTGGACCGAGCATAACTTGTGTCTATGTATACAAATTCGAGTTTGTGACTATGTATACAATTTCTAGTTACACTTAGCCCAGTGTGCTCCATTATCTACAACAGTTGCAGAGGTATAGTAAATAAGCAATTATCCAAATGTTGTGCCACAGCAAGACCTTTACTAAAATGCAAAACAAAGCAAAATAATTGCTGCACTACGTAGAGCAGTTGTTTGCTCAGAAATAGTAAGTCATCCATGTTTTCTTAATAGTTTACCCATTAAGTACAGGACAATGTTAATTCCAACTGATTTATTGAATAAGTCTGCATTAAACATTTGTGTAAAATAACATGAGTACCTATTGTACTTTTAACATCTTTATTATTAATGCTCACAAATAATAGCATTAGAAATGGTGACTGAATTGAGTGAGATATGAAAGACTTGACAGAATTAGGATTTCTTCTTTTCCATACCTCACAACCTCTTAAGTCAAGGAGTCTGGACAAAGCCAAAAATAATGGGGAGGCAAATGCCCAAAAATAGGGACAGATTTTAAATATTGCTCTTATAAACTTAGAAATATGATAGAATAAAAGGTCTGGTGATAATGGGGCATACTGGACTGAAATATTGCATTTGTGTGACAAATTTTAACTATTACTCCAATTTGCCTAAACAAAAGTTGCTAGAACAGTTTTTGGTGATATTGGAGAACACTGGACTAAAACATTTTCTTTGTGAGCCTGTTTTATAAAGTGTTATGCAGCAACACACATGTACAACTAAACTTTTACCATAATACTTCAACAATTCACACAAAGACATTTCAGTCCAGTGTTCTCCATTATCACCTCATCGTCTATGCATTCATCTAACTTTAAAGATATTACAGTAGATTTCAATGGACAGAGAATGAATGGCCATATAAGAAGGCTAGAGATACTTGTACAGGGAATATACTGTGGTCACTATGGCCTCCACATGCCAGATTAAGTCTGTATTGAAAGTTGCATACGGACTGACTATGTAACTAAGTGTCACTTGGTATGTCGACAGTATTGGAGTCTATAATATGCAAAGAGCTATGGATGCTTTAAGCTAGTTGTGCATCTAACAGATATGTGAACGCAGCACATACGTTGCTTGTGCATGGAATAAGAGGAGAATGCCTACTTCATTTTTGTCATCCCATTAAAGGAGTACAACAGGTTTCTCTAATGTATTCCTCAACTTCATGGCCCTTTTCCTCCCTATTTACATTATCCCCTGTAAAGCAACAACAATAAAGCATTTACAATTTTTTATAATTCAAATAAAACCCGCCTTTCTTTTACTTAAAGGTATAGACACATGACAGTATAGACTCAAAGATAAAAACATATATCAATCACATCGCTGTGATTATATTCAAACTAAAACTCCACAATGCACTACCTAGGAACAAATGCACATCCCCATGTATAAATATGTGTATAATTTAAACCATTACAGTATACTAAACATGAATAATGAAATATTCTATAAAATTGCTAAAAGTGGCAAACCAATGGTTAATACAAGCATGAATATCTCTATAAAAAATCTATATAAAACAAAAACAGAAAGGCGGGTTTTATTTGAAAGTTTAATTGACGTGATTATATAAACCTGAGTAGTTAATATCATTAAGTTTTCTGATGAAGTGTGTTCATGGAGCACACGAAAAGCGCTTCAAATAAATAAGAGTTTGTTTTTACATATACGCAAGTTCGTGCTTTTGTTTTTTCGTACTGTGACCAGTCATATATTTCTTGGTTTGTTTTCTTGATTGTTTTTATATATATCTATAAACTCAAGCTTTACTTCCAAAATCACTGGCTCTGTTCTTGTAGTACTCCTGACTGACATTCTTCTCCTTCTCTTTTTTAGCTCACCTCTTCTTTTTCCACTCCGCCTATTTTTGGCTTGCTTTTTAAGCTTTTTCCTAGTCTATCTCTTGCCCATGTTTGGCCTTTATGCTTTACCCCTTCTCCTTGCTCTTCTCTCTCATCACCTTTGCCACTTCTTTTTCTCCTTACTCTCTTTTCTCTCTACTGCTTCTTCTCTTCTTCTGTTTCTCCTAGATTTCTTTATAACTACCTTAACTTACCTGTCATTCTTTCTGATAATTTGTTTCTTTAGCCTTAGCTAAAGTTTAATGCTCTATAACTGGCTATGTATTTCTCTTTGCTAACTGTAGTTTCTTTTAGCCTGTCCTTTTTTTGGGGTCTGATTGTATTTTAATTATTATTCACAAATATATATATATTTACCATAATGTATTGTTGTTATATGTTTTTTTTTTTTTTTTTTTTTTTGTGGAGCTTTTCTCCCCGGGCCTCTACTGAAAATGGATATGAATCCAGCTAGACTAGCCCGGTCAACAAATGTAAAATAAAAATAAATAAATAAAATATACACATTATAAATTCATTGATTATAGCTATCATTTGTTATGGTAAATAAATAAATAAAAATAAAAAAGGAAGTCTAATCAATATCATCACTTCTTCTAGTGTCCAACTGAGTGCAAAGAAAAATGTGTCCGAGTGCTTCTCTCTAACTCTGGAT
This sequence comes from Protopterus annectens, assembly GCF_019279795.1. NCBI lineage: Eukaryota > Metazoa > Chordata > Ceratodontiformes > Protopteridae > Protopterus > Protopterus annectens. The sequence goes on from NC_056732.1 coordinate 968,454,009, forward strand.
ATTGCCTACATTGGCTATAGCAAATAATTAGCCCTTGCTGCATTATGAAGGTTATAACAGTCTAAGGAAAGAAACTCAGCTATGTTTTGCTGCTGCCCAATTAAGCCAGGCCAAAGGACTAATCACTTTCCCAGGGATAAAAATTCCCTGACATTAATCCTAGCCTCTATAACACATCTCCCATTCTCCATGCTAAACTTCACTTTTTCCCCTCTAACTACTCCCTGCACTTCTTACCATACTCCAGCTTCCACTTCCTACAGTTCTATATCTCTAGACTCTCAAATCTTATCTTCCACTCCTCCCAACTCTTCTCCATTCCTATCTGCTCCGGTGACATTCACCCCAACCCAGGGCCCACTGACTCTTACAACTGTTCAAATGCTCCCATCCCCAAGTGCTCTAAATCTCTCCATGTCATGACTCTCAATTTCCAAAGTATCTGCAGCAAAACCATGAAACCTCATCCTTGGCTTACCCAAAACAGAACTGACATCCTAGCCACCACAGAAACATGGTTAAAGTCCACAATTCAAGACTCTGAAATTCTTGCCCCTAACTATAATATCATTAGGGCAGATAGACAAAAGAAAAATGGAGGTGGTGTAGCCTTCATCTACCCTGATGCCCTCAACATTACCACATACAGTGGTCACATCCCTAAATTCCTAAATGTCAAGATTCTAATCTCCTTGCTTGAAATTAACCATTCAAAAAACTTTGCATCACTGTGCTATATATCCCACCTGGTAAAAACATTCCAACACTAGAGGATATATTATCTTGGCTTTCCTTCAACATAAAAAATGACAATTATCCTCCGGGACATGAATATTGATTGGTCTTCTCTCTCCTCTAAGCAGTCTTTTGCTCTTATAAACCTTTTCCACTTCATTCAACTTATTAATAACGCTACTAGGTACAATAACAAAACCAATGTAGGATCCATACTTGGTTGGATTCTAGTATCAAATCCATCAAAATTCATTTCCTCTGGCACTTTTGCCTAAGCCTGTTAATGATCATCTCTCCACTTTCGCAATCTGAGCATGCACAGCCTTCCCAAAAGAACATAATATCAAATCAGTCCAAAATCTCTATAATTTCAACCCTAGTACATTTAACAGCACCCTAAATAGTATAAACTGGAGCATCCTTAAAACTCTCCCCATGGACGATGCAGTACTCTACTTCAATAATTCTTTCCTAAAAATACTAGATAGTCTAGCTCATTCAAGATACAAAAGAACTAAAACACATAACACCCCATGTATAACCAAAACTACCAAAGAAATTATGCATAATAGGGACAAAACATGGAAAGCATGGCTTAAATCTAAGACTACATCCAAACTTATTCATTATAACGAACTCCATAACCAAGCCAAAAAACTCATTGCTAAGACAACCAGTACTACTTCTGGACCCAACAAAATCATAGAAATAGTAACCCAAAATCCCGTAACACCCCATGTATAACCAAAGCAAACAGCGAACCACAAGAACACCAAACGTCCTTAAGCACGGAATTCAAAATACCGAATCACCATAGTTGTCCGCACCATGTTTAATGAGGTAAAACATCAGTAGGAGATTCCCTTATCTGGTATAGCTCCCTAACGTAAATGTGCAATAGTTACTAACCTTAGGGTTAGGATGCAGGTTAAGGTAAGTGTATATATAGTAATACAGTCATACTTATTTTTTTTGGGTAGGCAGTACATAGCGGGCAGTAGAGTTGGCCAACTATGGCAATTCGATATTTTGAATTTCAAGCTTAAGAATGTTTGGTATTCTCGCGGTTTGCTGTGTATGTGCCGGCCTTTCGGGATTCACGTGAGGTTTTGGCATTCTAATATACCCCTTCAACTCATATTTTATTGACACCATTGCCAATATTACCTCTACCTTCTCCTGTCCTCCCACAAACCCCTATACTACTTCGCCTCTATCTCAGCCCACATCAAAATATCCCAAACGCTCTTTGCTCTACTCACCAGACCTCTCCACCCACTATAACTATCCACCCAAACAGCACCTTTACAACTACCCATTCACATTTCAAACTCTCTCCTGTCCCTTACTCATATATTAAAAAACTACTTCTACAATTAAAGCCCTGCACAAACTCTGCTGATAACATTCCTGCCAAATTTCTTAAACTCTCTGCAGACTCTGTGGCTTATCCCGTAAGCATACTGATTAATAGATCTTTCCAGGAATCCTATGTCCCTAGTCTATGGAAAAAAGTTTTAATATTACCTCTCCATACAAGTGGTCCCTCAAACAACATCTCTAACTTCTGTCCCTTTCTTTCCCTTATCTCCAAAATCATAGAAAAGTGCATTCAGAAACAACTTTTAGATTTCCTTCTACATGACAACATTCTATTGCCCGCACAGCATGGGTTCCTCCCAGGACATGGCACCTCCTCTGCTCTCATTTCCTTCTTAGATATAGTCCACAAAGCTCACAACACAGGTAATATTGTATCAGCCCTTTTTCTAGACCTATCAAAAGCATTTGACACTATCTCGCACTCCATCCTCCTCTCTCAGCTCTCCAGTTATAGGCCTATCTCCTCACACCCTTAACTGGTTCAGTAGCAACTTCTCTAACAGAGAGCTTGCTGTTAAATGGCAAAACTCCATTTCCCCTTTCATTCACAACCCTAATGGGGTGCCACAAAATTATATCCTTGGCCCCCTTCTGTTTAACATGTTTATCAATAATCCCCAACAAGTTATATCACATGACTCCCTAATCCAGTATGCAGACAACTCCACTATAGTCTGCTCGGCTAACAATGTCAGCACTCTAAAACAAATTACCCAAGCGTCTTTTTCCTCAATAGAATCCTGGCTGCACAAAAATCACCTCTCCCTAAATCCCCAAAAATCCAAACTTATAATCTTCACTCTCAAAATAAACTTACCCATTAATAAAGTTGACCTCAAAATTTTCTCTCACAACTCCACCCAAATTGAGCTAGTTACCACACTAAACAGCTAGGAGTAATTATTGATGGAAATCTTAAATTTGATCACCACATTCAAAACAATATTAATAAGATCCACAAAAACTTGGGCTGCTATATAGGTACAACAAATTTTTCTGCCTCCCTTCCAAACAAGCACTAGCACTATCTTACCGTCTACCTTCATTAACTTACAGGGCCCCCTTATTAACCAATCTGCAGTCTTCCTTAATGGCCAAATTAGGCACCTACTATAACAAAATTGCTAAATTTGCTGCAGTCACTACTCTACTCACCACTGTACTGCCTTACAGCAAATGAAATGGCTTGAACTCCCCCACTATCTTCTCCTTCTCCAGCTTTCTACCACTCATAAACTGATCTATAAACCTTATGACTGTCCAGTCCTAAGCTCCATATTCTCCCTGTATAATCCAGCCTGTCTTCTTTGCTCTGAGTAACAATATCTGCTTCAAATACAAAAGCCAAAACTCCCTGCAGGCCAATTACTGTACTCCTGGACCATCTCCAAAATCAGGAACAACCTCCCACCTCCAATCCATTTACAACCATCATCAACTATCTTCAAAGCTACCCTCCACAGCCACCTGTCCTCTAAATGGATATGAAACTGCTCAACTCCTTCTTCAGCAGTTACTTAAATTGTAACCTACTTATAAAGTAGTAAAACTCTGTCTATACCGAAATTCACCCCTATACTCCTCTTTAACTTTGTACTCCTTGTTCTAAGTATACATGGTTTTCATAATGGTCACTTTATTCTATGTAAATACTATGTAAATACTAAGATTATGAAACTTTTATGTACTGCTTTTTGAGCAGTTTATAAGTTTATGTATATTGGCAGGTTGTGCTTTTGTTATTGGTTCACTCTATGCTATGTAAATACTTTCCTATGTATTTTGCCAGCTTGTATTTTTGTGTCATTATTACTTGTTACTGTGAGCAATACTGAAATTTGTTGTTATCTCTACCTGTTACTATGGTGCTTTTCTCCCCGGGCCTCCACTGAAAATGGGCTAGCATTCCCAGTGGACTTTCCTGGTAAACAAATGTCAATAAATAAATAAATAAATACAAATTCAAGGGGGATATTCCAGGGTGATTCTTTTGTCACTGCGGTTGTTTTTTCTTGCCCTTAACCCATTCAGCTGTTTACTTAACTGATTAGGTCTTGGTTACAATTTGGCACCCAGAAAGCAAACTTACTTAAAGATTTCTTATCTGCTTTTTGTGGATGACTTAGAACTGCATATTTTATCCGATGAAAAGTTGAAAGTACAACTGCAAGTGGTCAAAACTTTCTCAGATTATATAAGAATGACATTTGGTCTTGATAAATGTACAAAAGCAATGTTTAAAGCAGGAAAATTGCAGTATCAAGAAAATATCAGTCTAGTACAGGAATGTGATATAAAGGAACTTGAGCAAGAAGGAGTATGTAAATATGTGGGAACTGATGAAGAGTCAGCAATAAAACATGAACATATGTGAATAAAACTCAGTAAGGTATACTTCAGGAGACTAAAACTAATATTGAAAACACCCTTGACATCTAGAAATAAAGTCCAACGTATAAACCGATTTGCTCTTCCTGTTTTAACTTGCAGTTTAGGGGTGATTGACTTGCCCCAAAAGGAATTCATAGGATCATAGTAAGTTTCCAGGCTACTGGCCCAGTGGCCCTTATAAGACTAACCAAGAGTTTAGCCCTTGTTTTGACAGTCAGCACCCAAAGCCCGTGTCCAGCAGGGACACAGGTGGAATCCCAGGGGTTTATTTTCTGTTTCCCATCTAGTTATCCAGGTTATGCTTAAAAAGGGATAATGATGTACTCTGCTTGATGTGGTGAAGAAGTCTGCTCCACAAAAGGGGGAGTCTGTGGGATACAAATCTGTCCTGCCAATAAGTCCTATTGATGTCACAGACCAGGTTGAAGTCATGTGTGCGGGTTACTTGAGTGGAACCTGACTTGCAGATATGCAGCAGTCCCATCAAGACGGGCTCTGAGATTGCTTTGTATGCCAGACAGAAGTCATCTCTGAGGAGTCGGTATAAAACTGAGTAGTATTGGATCAGTTAGACAGAAAAATAAGAAAATGCTTCAAGATTATCAAACGGTATATAAAAATCAGTGTATACCAAGATTATATATTCCACAATCTGATGGGGTATGTACCTCCCTGAAACTGATTACATGTATAGATCTGCAGTACTGGGATTCCATACAGATTTGCTGACCTCATCAAATCCAAAATTAGTGAATGTTTTACAGCTTGAGGAGAGGAAGTCTAAGATGAGCTCTCTGCTTAGTTTAGCATAAGCATTCAGGTGACAAATGGAAATGGAAATCAAACCAGAAGTAGAAAAAAATCAGAGTAACATAATGTACCAAAAAACAAAAAACAAAAGAAAGAATATAAGAGAAGGATCAGATGAGAAAGAATGAAATGTGGAAAAGTCATAAATATAGCAACAAGTATAGAGATCTCCTGGAACAACCATATGTTAATCAGGATTTGCCACAGGAATGGTTAAGGACAGATGAGTGGAAACCAAAGGATGAAAGTTTAATAGTTGTATCCAAGGATAGTGGACTACATACACATTGGTTTAAAATTACTTTGAACATGTGGGAGAAACAAACAAATGTTGACTCTGAAAAAAAGAATTAGAACCAGTCACACACCTTGTTGCTAAGTATGATATTCTCATGGCAAAAGACTTGTACACTGAAAGACACAATGATGTGGTAAGATTACTGCACTGGGGATGGGACAAACAATCCAATACAGAAGTACCTGAAAAGCATTGGAAACACGATTCACAAAACATTATAAAGAATAATGAAGCATGCTTCACATGGGATCATTCATTACCAACAATTAAAAAATAGATGCGAGAAAACTAGATATAATATTCCATGAAATAAAGACAAAGTAGCATTGATTGTTGAAATTGCTACCCCTAGTGATTACAGTGTCTCATGTACAGAAAGACATAACGTCATAAAATATCAAGATTTGCAGGCAGAAATGGGAGCAATGTGGAAAAAAGATACCAAGACAGTTCCATTAGTAGTAAGCTCAGTGGGTGTAATAAAAAAATCAACATTTGTATTAACTACATAAGAATTGCAGAAGAAATCAGTTCTGGACACGTTGCTGTGAAGATCAGTTTTGGCTAACATCAAAGATTAAAACAATTCTGATTTCAT